>NC_058159.1:20476413-20776413 GCF_020080835.1 Cotesia glomerata | reverse complement strand
ATAACACATTAATGATTAAATATATAGAAATTAATTACCGATAAAAATATTTCTCAATAATAATTTGAAAAAATAAATTCTTAATGTTTTGGATCGTTATAAATCGTGCTTGATTTTCGTTGTCAATTTATGATCAGTTTGGGACGGATGCATTGACATAAATCTTTATAAGCATGTATGTTGTATAAAATTAAAAACAATCGTATAGTGAATAATAATTAGTGACATCTTTTTAAAAATATTATTCGAAATAAAATAATGTGAATTAAAATGAAAACATACTTTTAAAATCTTTTTTCCATAAAATTATAAAATATAGAATTACAATTTTATAGAGTGATTTTAATTAAAACTTTTTTTTTTAGTTTATTCAACATTTTTTCTAGTTGATATTTATAATTAAATAAATTGTAAAAATTTAATTAATTTCTCGAGATTGTTAACAAATGATATAAAAAAATTGTTGTTTTCTTTAGTAAGTTTTATTTATCAAAAAGCCAGCAACTATTAACGACTGTATTTCATCAGAATGTTAACAAACGATTTTTTGTGTCTCTTTGATTTATAATAAGTACAAGAAATACTTCCAACAAAACATTTCTTATTAAATAAAAAAATAAATTTATTAATAATTACAACTTAAAACACCATTAGTACATAGATGAAAAAATAATTTATTTTTTGTCTGATAGTGTTTACGAATAAATTCAAAAATTTTTTCTATTTCAATAAAATACATCAGCATATTTTTCTGATTAATAAAGATGAATCATTAGAAGTCCGTCAGATCCATGCAATGAACTTACCTCTTATCTTTGTTTATAGCTACCTTTATAGTAAATAAAAATAACTTATTAAATTATTTATTATAATCTAAAAATAGTTATTTGGATTTTTTAAATCATATATATACATATATTATATATTAAAGTCGAATCGCAAACTCTTATGGTTGTATTAAAAACAATTTGAGCGTGAGCGCAAAAATTTTGCGTATCATATTGTTTAGATAATAGCTTAAATATTGTCAGAGTAAAATTTATATCGTCAATTAAATCAAGTCATTGATAATTAAAATTTTTATGATTGTTCTTGAAGAAAAAATTAAACTTTTTTTTGAGAATTAAAATTTGAAGCTATCATTCAGTAATTATTATGTACAATAAAAAAAAGTGAATGTATCTGTAGTTATTTAACCCATAATTAAATTATGAGCATAATGATAAGTTTTTTTTTATTTTTCAATAGTAAATTATACGCCATGAACTTTTTTCTATAGTATGTTGTTAACTGACGTTAAAAAATTATTTAAAAATACTTAATAATTATGATGATGCTACAAATATAATTCTCAAAAAAGTAATGTCTATTAAATTATCAAAAGTCAATACAAATAATGATACTAAAAATAAGAATATTAACAATAGTGAGAATAATAATTTACCTCTATCTTGTTATTAATTCTCTATTTATGGTATATAGAACAAATTTTATTTTGACGTCTTAGCATATGTTAAAGAGACATGTGATGATAAAAATATTTTAAAATTTACTTATAAATTATTTGTTAATAATATTTAATTTGGCACATGGCCCACTTGGGATTACAGCCAATAAAAATTAAAATATGATACACATGATAATGAAAAAATTAACTTGATTCAAAAAAATAAAATTATTCAAAATGATATTCTTGATTAAATTATATTTCTCTTGAATAAAGTTTGGATTTCTACGTTTACGATTATACCTATGTGTACATGTATATACATTTGCAATTATATTCGTGTTTATTGTATAATGTTAAGGTAATATATAAACTTTTGTCTTCCAATTATATAAATACTTAATTAATAAAATAAAAAGAACTAAAATAAAAGATGTGAGAGAAAAAAATATTTATGAATGTAAATAATATATACACTATTTAATATGAATATATTAAGTAGTATTTCTTATCAACCAAACTCACATAGTATAATATATGCATATGCATACGAATGCACATGTACAGACTTAAAAAGATTTACCAAATAAAAAAAAATGTCTGTTAGCTTCGATAATGATTGAAATCAGATCCATTAATTCTTTGCGTAAAAAAATATTAATTAATAACAAGACCAATTTAATTTTCGTAGATTCTATGACTTGGAAAACAAATATATGAATAAAAAAGAAAAACAATAATTAATTAATAATTCAAATCAATATTAATTACTGAAAAAAAAAAAAAAAAAAAAAAATATTGATAACTGTATTCATGTTCAGAGTCTGGTTGTTGACGCAAATTATCAAAATATTATCGTTAAACAAAATATAATAAGCTTAAAATAAAATATTATCAAGTAAAAAGAAAAAAAGTGTACACCAATATTAATTGAAATAAATATTATATCAAAAAATAAAAATAAATATTATTGTTACACAAATAAAATGTTGACATATTTTGAATAAATACCACAAATTTGAGTGTTTTTGTTGAGCATATAGTATATTGACATAGCAGTTTATAAGTATATTATTAAGAACATATGCCTTATACCTGGTGTTACAGTGAGTGTGATCGGAGTAAAACGTAAGCACGGATCATAAGCGTGTAGTGGCAAAGGGCGTGAAAAGTACAGTCAAGCGGGTTTATACCCCTGTTGAGAGCCCTCGGTCTTTGCGCAACGCGTGTACCTACATTGTCAATAGCTTATTGTCGTAATGCTCTATTGAAATCTCAACCAACAATAGAAACCGGCGACAAATCGTATTGTAACCCCTAGAAACATCCTGCGTCCTGCGCTATATCCTCGTCGTGTCTGCATCAATAAGAGTTGTTCCTTATTTTTTATTCTCTTTCTCTTCTTTTCTCACTTGTCAATAAATACAAGTAAATATCTTGTTGAGAATTTACCTTTTTTTTTTTCGTTTCCATTTATATTTTTACTAATCCTCAAGACAATTTTACAAGATATTTTTTTTCTATATCAATGATTGCTCCTCAATGTAACAGGAGATGTTCATTTTCAATTTTTATCCTGCCTTTCAATTTTTTTTGCATCATATTTTACTTACAGAAATAAAAAAAAGAAAGAAGAAATCGCAGGAATATTTTTCACAAGATAAAAGATGATAAACCAAAAAATGATTTTCCAGAGTAATATTTATGTTTTTTTTTCTCTCATTTCTTTTCCTGTGAGAATAAGTTATCCATAAGAGACATGAGACTGTAACACATATATATATATATATATATATATATATATATATATATATATATATATATATATATATAACATCTCATATAACTAACCTTAAGGTTATATGGCGTTACGTGGTGTAGTGGCCGAGTAGCAACGGTGTCTTGTGACTCCCATGTCGGCTTGTTATCCGCAACGCCCCATCATTATCCGCAATTACCCCCAAAACAGCCCCCTAGTTTATAAATTATAGGCCGCCCCCTATGTGTTATATACTAGTATAGCTACTGCAGGGGGTCCTACATCTGTCATCAAACGCAACCAATTACATTCAATTATCCTAACGCAAACGCTACAGCTATTTTGTCGTTATCACTTGCAATTATATCCTACTAATTAAATGTTATATTTATTTGTTTTTCGCTTAATAATTATATACTAATTATAATTATCTTCACACTTTTACTATATCTACTCAAGTATCGAATTTTGCTCAGTAATATACAAAAAAAAAAAAAAAATCATAAAATTGCAGAGCTTCATTATTTAATTTCATGTGATAATTTAGTATGTTTGTTCAAAAAAATAATTGATGAACTAAATTTTCTACAGGGATTTTATACCTTATTAAAGTTATGTATTTATTCAGCTTCCGTTACTACATTAAAAATGAAAGAAAAAAAAATGAAAAAAATTTTTCTCTTATTTCAAAAAAGTAACTATTGGATCAAGAAAAATAAATCTCTTAGATGAAGAACTAAAAATTATCCATTCAAGAATTTTATTCGTTAACGAAGCATTTTATTGTTTTCAAACAAGATACAAATATAAGGTAAGTGACCCTTCATTCGACCAGTTAAGAATTCTTTATTTTTACCAGTATTTTAATTAAATAATATTGCAGAAATAAACTTCACACATTCAACTAAATAATTAAAAAAAAATAAATAAATGCTCATCAGTAATTCAGTGATAAAATGAATAGAATAGAATAAACATCAAATTTATTCAGAAAAGAAAATTGTCATAGAAGACTATATAATCATAAAAAATAATTAAATACATATTTAGAAATTTTCGAATTCTTATAATAATTATCATATAAGAGAGTGTTTCGTTTCGTTCGAGAATTTTTTTCTCTTGGATTAAAATTGGCGGTAAAATTGGTTCAAGATACCATTGATTTATTAAAAATATGTTTGCCGTCAAAACTAAAGAAGAAAATGCTAATATATTTATGCTATATTTTGCATTATGAAAGAAAAAATGTTTTAAACACTCTTCGCAATTTTTTGAAGCTAAAATTTTATTTTCTTACAGGTAGATTTATTTTTTTTTGGTTATTCAAAAGGTAACATTTTTAGGGAAGAAATAACTGTGTATTGAAAATAATAGTACAAAGTATTTAGGGAAATTAATATGGTCAAAGAAGATTATTAATCTAGACCGAATAATTGGATTATATCAATTGATGATAATATATATTATATATATACTTGTGAATCATGTGAATCAAGTGACAAGAGTTACCGATCGGATATGTAAATATTTTGATTAAAAAGTGTGGAAATATAAGAGGATACATTTTTGAAGCCAGATAACAGCTTTTCGTCCAAGATTATTTCTCTTGAATCAAGTTAGTTCTTTTATCATTTTCATATCTTCATATTTATAAATCTGATAAATATTTTCAGGATTTAAAGTGTAACATACATTATTTTGACATTGTATTTTTTATATATATATATATATATTAGGTGCTTTTGAACTTTCGGCCTTGAAAATTGATAAATTAATTTTCAAAAGTTACAAGTTATAGATTTCGGTCCGATTTTGAGAGTGTGAGTTTTCAACAAATCTTCACGTTTTGAGGTCCTACGGAGAGAAAAATTAATAATAGTATTTACTATACGAAAATATTAACTCCTACTATCTGAAATGGTAATAAAATTAATTAGTTACAAAATAATAGGTGTTATCATTGACAATTGTACTAGTTACTATTAATAATGGTAAAGATTACTATCGAAAATGATAATTGTAATTATTAAAAATTATAACTGCTATAATCGAAGATGGTAACTGTAACCATCTCAGATTGTAAAAATTCTGAAAGAAAAAATAATATAAATTTATTTAATTTAATTCTTTATTTGCACACAGAAAGAATGGTTCATTTGAACCAAGAAAATATTTTTCTTGCTAATTATTTTCTTGGGCGAAAAAGAAATTTTTTTTTGACACAAGAAATTTCACTTATCTCAACAAAATTAATTCTCTTGCTTCAAGAAATACGTATCTTGATCCAAAACAATTTATTTGAATCAAGAACATTTTCTTGTTTTGAGAAAATTTTTCTCTTGCTCCAAAAAATTAAGTTCTTGACAGAAGTAAATTTTCTTGTCTTGAGAAAATTTTTCTCTTGCTCCAAAAAATTAAATATCTCGATAATAAATTTTCATTAATATTTTTATTGACAAACATGTCAAATGGGAAGATCAAATAATATTGAACTATTTTCTTTCATTCAATATGTATAATTGCGTGCTAAAATAATCTAAAATGGGTATCAAATATTCAAGAGAAAAATTTTCTCAAGGTGAGAAAATTTTTTTTTCAACTGAAGTAGGTGGCGCTGCTTCCCTGAAGTATCTAAAAATCTTGATCCAATATAAAAATTGATTGTATCAAGTATTTATGATAATTTGAATTAAGAAAAATTACTTCCACCAAGAATAGAATTTCAAGAAAAATTTTTACTTCGGCCAAGATAACTTCGGTCTTCCTTCGGGCACCCGGAAATTTACTTGAGCCAAGAATTTTATTCTCCAGTCAAGAAATTTTTTTTTCTGTGCATCCATATTTTAGTGATGAGCATTTTTTCCTTTAAAATATTAAAACAAATAATAACACAATCGTTTAAATCCATATATGATAAAAATTTCCAAATATTAGAGCTGTTATTGATTATTTTGAATGATTGACTATGATTATCAAAATAGCAATCATCCAAGATTTGGGTTACTAAAAAAGTCTTACTATTATCAATTATTAATATTTTTTCACAAGATAAAATAATGAAACATTATTTGATGGTTCCATTATGATTGAATTAATTGTTATCCTATAATCTATATTATTAAGAGAATATCATTGAGAGAAAAAAACTCTATCTTTAGATTCATAATCAATAAATGATCTTATATCTTGTGAATTATTGACATTTTTACATATATAAGCTCACTCCAACATTATACTCATCGATACCTTTCATTTAAGTACCCACATCAATTTTTCATATATATATTAGGGTGTGCCAAAATGTAACTCCCGTGGAGAACCTTTTAAAATTGGAATTTTGAGTTCCGCTTTTAACAGGGGCTGCGTTTGGGCATTTCCTGAGATATTTTGGTGTGAAACGATGTATTTGATTTTCATAGAATTTTTTAACAGAAGCTTAGTTTGGGAATTTCCGGTGAAAATTCATAATTTGGCCGGAAGTGCCCAATTAAATCTTCTGTTAAAAAATTCTATGAAAATCAAATACATCGTCTCACACCAAAATATCTCAGGAAATGCCCAAACGCAGCCCCTGTTAAAAGCGAAACTCAAAATTCCAATTTTAAAAGGTTCTCCACGGAAGTTACATTTTGGCACACCCTAATATATATATGAAACTACCCGACTAGAATTTTAGTGAGGTATGCCGAAAAATCAGTTCGGGGCGAAGTTGGCTTTCCGAATTTAGGCTAGCCCAATTCGGATCTTATTTATTTTAAATTAGGCAAGCCGAACATTGGTATGCCAAAAGAATTCCACATTCGATGTAATCTAGTAATAGTCTGGCACTGCCTAAGTTTGGCATATAATGGATTGCCTAATTAGTACGAAATAGCGGTAACTAAAGGTTTACCGAAGTTTGGTTCACCAAGCTCGGGCTCATTTAGGCAAACCTGTGGAAATGCCTAAGTTCGGTATATCATGGATTGCCAAACTGTTATGAAATAACAGTAACCAAAGGCTTACCGAAGTTTGGTTCACCAAGTTCGGACTCACTTCGGAAAACCTATGGCAATGCCTAAGTTCGGCATTTCATGGGTTGCCAAACTGTTATGAAATAACGGTAACCAAAGGTTTACCGAAACTTGGCATACCACGATCGAGCTTCTTTAGGCAAAACAGTGGAAATGCCTAAGTTCGGTATGTCATGGATTGCCAAACTGTTATGAAATAACGGCAACCTGTATTCTGAAGCTTGGTCTATCAAAATGAAACTTGACTAGGTAAGTCTGTGGCAAGTCCTCACTTAGGTATAATATCGGAATTCCTAACTCGACCGTTGCAACGGTAACCGAATGTTTGCCGAAGTGTCGGGCTTATAAGTATCTTGAGGCAAGAGGTCGCTCATCATCGGCGTAGCGTCGCGGTATGGTATAGGGCTCTCGTGCGTCGGGTACAGTGTTCGAGTCTCGCGTTCGACATGTAAAATTTTTAATAATTAATAATTATTAATTATAATTATTCTTAAGGCGAGTGTGAGGTAAATTTAAGTGTTGTGTGTGACTAATGTATCTAACTCCATCATTTCCTCCCCCCTTGACCCATAAAATCGACCAATCAAAAAAAAACTTCTTCATAGTAAGAAAAACCCTAAAAAGCGAAAAAAATGACCGAAAATATAAAAAAAATAATACTAAATAAAAAAAAAAAATTTTTTTATTTACTTAATATTTAAAAAATTTTGTCCTAAAGTCGATATTTATATTTAAAATTTAAAAAGTAAATTAAAAAAAATAAGCATTCATTATTATTAATTTTTGCTTTATAATAAAAATAGCTAAAAACAAAAAAAGGATTCAATTTGGATTCTTCCGTGCGAATTTAGTTTCTGAATTGCTGCCTAGTTAGGTAGCCAAATTCGGACCGAATGAGGCTTGGATAGTCACCAGCAAGTGTGGTTTCCAAACCACTGCCTAAGTCGGAAGCCAAGTTAGGCCCAATCTCGCGACTGCGTTACTTCCGGGACGTGGGCCAACTTTGGCTTCCTGGTTCGGCGCGAACTTGGAATTCGGCATGCCTAATTCGAAATGAACCACCGTCGAACTTAAATTTCTGGTCGGGTAGCTGTTACCCGCCCGCTCCGCTGGGCGCTTTATAGAATTGTATTTTTAGATCTAGATTTGAAATTTAATTGGAAGATTGTTTTGACTTGCACAGATTCCAAATTCCATCAAATTGGTCTGTATATTGTGTCCACATGATTATTCTAGCTAAAATTCATTGTAACTTTCAATGTGCAATCACTATAACATTCCCGTGGCTTTCTTCCAAAAATGAATATCAATTGACACGAAGAAAAAAAATTTTAAATGAGCATTGTAAGTTTTAGTTAAAGTAATTGCAGGTTTCATAAGTGAAGTTGAAATCTGCCTAGCTTAAATTGTGACGAATTTCGCTGTTAATTAAAATTTCTTCCGTAACATCAATTATACATAGAAAATTATTTGTACTTGTTTTTTACGAATTTTCTTAAAATGAGTAGCCAAATTTTTTTTCTATATCTCATGTGTTTAGAAAATGCAATGCTTTTAATCTGTTACATTTTCGCGATCCCGTAATAAGAACAATTCATCGGTTATGTGATCAGCAAAAAAAAAATGTATGTAAAATTCTTAGTCGACTTTTTTGCCGCTGCCAAAGAGACGATTGTTGTAAGAAAATATCACTATTAAGAAAGAAAAATATTTAAATCCGTTGACCTTGGAGGCCATCCCGGTATTTGCCTGTTTCTCTTCAGATTCTATCAAATTTTATATTTGTGGGAACTGTATTTAAAGAATATGAATTTTTTGACAATTATTACTCCCGCACTTCTATGTGGGGGAGGGATTTCGTAAGATCCTATTCGCGATAATTTCTACATTATAAATAAAAGATTTCAACAAAACTTCGAGTCTATAAAAACTATCGATTGGAAATGAGAAATTTTCATTGTTAACGCCCCCACCATCCCTTTTGGGGTTAGAATTCGAGAAAATCCATTCTCAGCTGAACTTGACATCGTACACGAAAATTCCTACCAAATTTAGAATCTGCAGGAGTTACAGTTTGGAAATTAAAATTTTAGATTTTGACACCCACCCCCGCAATCCCTATCGGAAGTAGAATTTTTTGGGATCCGTTTTGAGATGATCTCATGACAAATGAAAGATTCCTACCTAATTTCAAGTTTGTAGAAGTTACAGTTTGGAAATGGAAATTTGAAATTCTAACACCCACCCCCGCAATCCCTGTCGGAAGTAGAATTTATTGAAATCCGTTTTGAGATGATCTCTACATGACAAATAAAAGATTCCTACCAAATTTACGCCTTTTAGAAGCTATGTTTTGGAAATTAAGATTTTTTTTTGTCAACACCCACCCCCGCAATCCTTAGTGGGGGTGATTCGTCGTAAAATCCGCTCTTAGATTATTTCTACATCACATAGAAGATTTTTACCAAATTTGGAGTCTATAAGAGCTATAGCTTGGAAATTAAAAATTTTAATTGTTAACATCCACCCCCGCAAACTCCTGTGAGGTATCTTAAAATTCGTTCGTATATTATTTCTACATCTCTTAGAGAAAATTCCTACTTAATTGGAGTCTGTAGGAGCTATAGCTTGAAAATTAAAAATTGTCATTGTTAATACCCACCCCCACAATCCGTATTGGGAGTAGGCTGTCATTAAATCCACTCTTGAATCATTTATACATCACATAGAGCAGATTCTTACCAAATTTGGAGCCTATAGGAGCTACAGCTCTGAAATTTAAAATTTTCATTATTAACACCCACCCCCGCAACCCCTTGTGGAGTAGGATATCGCTAAATTCGTTTATAAATTATTTTTACATCACTAACAAAAAATTCATACAAAATTAGGATTCTCTAGGAGCTATAGCTCGGAAATTTTAAATTTTCATTGTTAACGCCCACCCCCGCAATCCATATTGGGAGTAGATTGTCATAAAATCCGCTCTTAGATCATTTCTACATCACATATAGGAGATTCCTGCCAAATTTGGAGTCAATAGGAGCTATAGTTTAAAAATGGGAATTTTCCATTGTCAACGCCCCCGCAAACCCCCTTGTAGGTGGAATTTCGTAAAATCCGTTCTTAGCTGACCTTTACACGGCGAAAGAAATATTTCTACCAAATTTCAAGTCTCTACGCTTTATGGTTTCAGAGATATCGTGATGAGTCAATATATAGGTGGAAATCTCTTAAATATATATATATATATATATATATATATATGAAAAATATATAAAAATGCATGTGGGTACTCAAATAAAAGCTCTTGATAAATGTAACATCGGAATGAGCTTATATCTTTAAAAATGTCAATAGTTAAGAAATGACATTGTATCTTGTAAACCATTGACATTTTTAAAGCTATAAGCTCACCCTGACATGACACTCATCGAGACCTTTCATTTGAGTACCCACATGAATTTTTTATATATTTATAAATATTATATATATGTATATATGAAAATATATCAAAAATGCAAGTGGGTACTCAAATGAAAGCTCGTTATGATTGTAATATCGGGATGAGCTTATATTTTTATAACTGTCAATAGTTAAGAAAGTAAAGTACACTTTAACGAAAATCATTATACAATTAAGCAAAATTTTATTTATTATAGTTCGCAATTCTTGGCAGTCACAAATGGACTGCAGGTTGCTAGTTTTGATAATTTGTGCATTGAATTTCTTCAACAGAATGCATAACTTGAACAGGTCAATGAGTTTATTTCATCTACTAGCTTTAAGAATATCATTTAATTCAATGCAGAAGAAAAATTACATGTAGTCAAGCTGATTCGGTGCATTTCAAAATACGATACCATCAACTGGAGCAAAGAGTATGCTCTCTTTAATTGCAATTGTTAAAGGGAAAAATTTAATTTACATAATTAGATAATTATGATTAATAATTAGTTTAAAGCTTCATTGTATTCAACATTTTTTTTTGAAAATCTTAGATTTTTTGAAAACTATGTTTTTTAAAAATGTTTTGTAAGATTAAAATTTTTTTTCTGAAATTTTAATTTTTTTGAAAATTTTGATTTCTTTGGGAATTTTAAATTTTTTTTGAAAAATTTGGCGTTGAAACTTGTGTTAGACAAACAAAAATTTAAATATACATTCAATCCCAATTTAATCCCGATTTTTTGTGTACTACACTGCGCTACAACTGCTTTTAGTTCATTCAGAAATGCATTCACGCTAACGCAAATTTTTAATTTTTTAAATATTTTTTACTAGCTTAGATAGTAGCTATTATTATTACTGATGGTAACTGTAACTATCAGGTTATATTAGGAATTACGATTTTGATAATAGTAGTAACTAGTTAAAATAATAATAGCTATTATTACTGATTACCATCATAATAGTAGTAGTTACCATCAGGATGGTAACTACTACAATTCAGATGGCTTACATAATTATTTAAATAATATTTACTACTATCGAATTCAGTTAATAGATTTTATCATAACTAGATAGTAAACTCTACTATAAAATTTTCTCCGTGTAGGAAGCCGTTTTGACTGTTCCCGGCTGGGCTTCCGGTCGTGTGTATAGAAAAAATTTTGTCGTACGATATCTTTAGAACGAATCAAACGATCGAGATAAGTGACACAGCGTTCGAAAGTGTTGATGAAGACCTCAATTTGGTTAAATATTGAAGTCAATCGGCCGAGCCGTTCCAAAGATATTCAAAAAATATAAAAAAAAAACAATTTTTTTCTATAATTTTTTCTAAATAACTTTTAAAATATTAGACTAAAATTGTGTTGAATGACCCCAAGCAAATCAAAATTGAACGTTGCATTTAAAAATTATAGTCATTAAAAAATACATATTTTTGATCTCTTCGAGTTTAAAAATTCAAATTACATATATTTTCGAGCTTTGCGCTCGAAAATGAGCGGGAAGTTTAAGAGGTGGCCATCAGGGTCAACCAATTCCCAGTTTTTTTTCCATTTATTTATTATTATTTACAAAAATATTTATATGCAGTATTATATTAGTTTTTGTCGCACAGATCTAAAGTTACATATTTATACATCTCTCAGTATTTTTCTCCGAGACGCAACTAAAATCTCTTTAAAATAATGACGTTAACAATTATCTAATTCCCACGTCGTCAACTGCTTGATTTTATGAAGGTAATGATAAGCTGATAAAGATAGAATTATACAGTAAGCTCTAAATTACGTCCTTGATAACTGCATTGTCAGCTGTTACATGGACATAAAATTTTTGCTGCCGTTTCAAAATTTCATTGTCATCAACGTGAGAACTAAGAATTGTATATTTTACTATCAACTTTCTGAAGTTTCTCACGATGATTTTATTTATTTACATAGTATGAACCAATAGTTTAATGCCTGATAAAACAGTTAATTTAATACATGCATGACAAACATGTTTATAACTTTTAAGATTGTACTATTATACAAAATATTGAAAAAGAATTAAAACTGACAATAAAAATATGGCGCTTCGATGTCACTGTGCGTAGAATTTAGATATATTTCTTTTCAGGAGGTAATAAAAGAGAAGAAAACAAGAATAGAAAAAGATGTGAAAGACTAACGACAAGCATTCAAGTACCATATGCATTGTTACACACCTTAATACTTCATGCTGTCATTACTTTTGAGGATGTGAATTCTAAACTTTAGAACATATTGTCACCATTAGTTTTTACAAATCGCTAACCTCTTCACTTTCTTCCTTATATAGTTTGTCCTTGATTCACACATTTTCTTATATTTTTTTCTTCTATACATACGTCATCAAGGTTCTATATCTATTTCTATATTTGCCGAAAAAAAATTCTTAATAAAGAAAAAAGTACAATAACTTTTTGCATTTCAATATGAGATAAAACATTCTGCAAAAGATATGTCAACGTAATACGAGTAGGATGATTAATTTTAGCCTATTTATACACCTTAATACAAAATAATTATAACCACTTAAAGTAATATCTGTCCATTTTATATTTAATTATACAAACAGAAACTTTTATATAATAAAATATTGAAGTAACAATGACATTTGATCATTGATTTTCAAATACAATCTTAAAAATATACTCAATTGTTCTGTATAAATAGTCGAATGATGTTAATTATCGGCATATTTAATTGTAACATGCTATAAATGTAATTATCTATCGAAAAGTTGTCTATTTAGTTTTATATAATGATACACAAAATCATCTTTTTATATTTTTTTACATAAAACTATACATTTTTATAAAAATACACTTACATATCTAACAGTTGACAAATTTGTAAAAATATATAAAATTATACAGAAATATATACTGTTTGACAAATAATTTTAAGCAAAACTTAAATTTAAAATTTCTCAAAATTTTTTTGTGATGTTTTCAACTAGCTAAAAAATCTCGAGGTAAAAATAAAAAAATTTCGGAAATTTTTCTTTCATTCTTTAAAGATTCATCACTTTCTTTTCTAATTAAAACTAAGAAACCGAACCAACTTTATTATAAATGAGACTCCAAGCTACAATTTTGATAGCAAAAATTTTTCTCTATGATCAATTGTTTATGTCATAAAAATTAGTAGATTTTAAAAACAGAATTTCCGCAAAAAATTTTTAAAATTTCGCTTGGAGACGTAGAAAATTAAGTAAAAAATTAAATTTCTCATAAAAAGTAGTCTACACGGAGAAAATTTTATAGTAGAGATTACTATCTAGTTATGGTAAAACCTATTAACTGAATTCGATAGTAGTAAATATTATTTAAATAATTATGTAAACCATTTGAATTGTAGTAGTTACCATCCTGATGGTTACTACTACTATTATGATGGTAATCAGTAATGATAGCTATTATTATTTTAACTAGTTACTACTATTATCAAAATCGTAATTCCTAATATAACCTGATGGTTACAGTTACCATCAGTAATAATAATAGCTACTATCAAAGCTAGTAAAAAATATTTAAAAAATTAAAAATTTGCGTTAGCGTGGATGCATTTCTGAATAAACTAAAAGCACTAGTAGCGCAGTGTAGTACAAAAAAAATCGGGATTAAATTCGGATTGAATTTATATTTAAATTTTTATTTATCTAAAACAAGTTTCAACGCCAAATTTTTCAAAAAAAAAATTTGAAATTTCCAAAGAAATCAAAATTTTCAAAAAAATTAAAATTTCAGAAAAAAAATTTTAATCTTACAAAACATTTTTAAAAAACATAGTTTTCAAAAAATCTAAGATTTTCAAAAAAAAAATGTTGAATACAATGAAGCTTTAAACTAATTATTAATCATAATTATCTAATTATGTAAATTAAATTTTTCCCTTTAACAATTGCAATTAAAGAGAGCATACTCTTTGCTCCAGTTGATGGTATCGTATTTTGAAATGCACCGAATCAGCTTGACTACATGTAATTTTTCTTCTGCATTGAATTAAATGATATTCTTAAAGCTAGTAGATGAAATAAACTCATTGACCTGTTCAAGTTATGCATTCTGTTGAAGAAATTCAATGCACAAATTATCAAAACTAGCAACCTGCAGTCCATATGTGACTGCCAAGAATTGCGAACTATAATAAATAAAATTTTGCTTAATTGTATAATGATTTTCGTTAAAGTGTACTTTACTTTCTTAACTATTGACAGTTATAAAAATATAAGCTCATCCCGATATTACAATCATAACGAGCTTTCATTTGAGTACCCACTTGCATTTTTGATATATTTTTCATATATACATATATATAATATATGTATAAATATATAAAAAATTCATGTGGGCACTCAAATGAAAAGTCTCGATGAGTGTAATGTCGGGATGAGCTTATACCTTTAAAAATGTCAATAGCTCACAAGATACAAGGTCATTTCTTAACTATTGATATTTTCAAAGATATAAGCTCATCCCGATGTTACACTCATCAATAGCTTTCATTTGAGTACCCACATGCATTTTTATATATTTTTCATATATACATATATATATATATATATATATATATATATATATATATATATATATATATATATATATATATATATATTTATATATATGAAAAATTGATGTGCGTACTCAAATGAAAGGTCTCGATGAGTATAATGTCGGAGTGAGCTTATATCTGTAAAAATGTCAATAATTCACAAGATATAAGGTCATTTATTAATTATGAATCTAGAGATAGAGTATTTTCTCTTAATGATATTCTCTTAATAATATAGATGATAGGATTACAATTAATTCAATTATAATGGAACCATCAAATGATGTTTCATAATTTTATCTTGTGAAAAAATATTAATAATTGATAATAATAAGACTTTTTTAGTAACCCAAATCTTGGATGATTGATATTTTGATAATCATATTCAATCATTCAAAATAATCAATAACAGCTCTAATATTTGGAAATTTTTATCATATATGGATTTAAATGATTGTGTTATTATTTGTTTTAATATTTTAAAGGAAAAAATGCTCATCACTAAAACATGGATGCAAATAAAGAATTAAATTAAATAAATTTATATTATTTTTTCTTTCAGAATTTTTACAATCTGAGATGGTTACAGTTACCATTTTCGATTATAGCAGTTATAATTTTTAATAATTAAAATTATCATTTTCGATAGTAATCGTTACCATTATTAATAGTAACTAGTACAATTGTCAATGATAACACCTATTATTTTGTGACTAATTAATTTTATTACCATTTCAAATAGTAGGAGTTAATATTTTCGTATAGTAAATACCATTATTAATTTTTCTCCGTGTACAGTTTTATACCTGAGAGTTTTGAATTTAAGATTCTATCATCGACAAGAGGATAATTAACATAATTTTCTGAATTTTTATTGCTTTGGATATCAATGACGTAAAAGAGATTTTTTTAATTAGTCATATCGCAATGAGGATAAAATTATATTCATACCGCTTTTTTTATAAATATTTGTGTATTGAAAAAATTTATTCATTCGACAACGCAAATGTTTATTATTTTCTCAGTCATATATTAAAGTATTTATTCAATAAACTACGCAATGTAATAATAATTAAAACAGTTAGAATGTAAGTTTTTGAACATGTTAACTTTACTGGTTTTGATATTCTTTTTGAAGATGTTTGTAAAGTCGTAGAACGCCGAGCTTAGTTCATCAAGGTTAGAAATTTCGAACCAGAACCTCTCAGTTTCAGGTTACTCAGCTTCTACGACTTGAGTCTTGTCCAAACTAACCTTGGTTCTTATAATTGTCCGGTCTTCTTGGAGAATTTTACCCAGGTGATTCAATCATGCTCTGCATATCCATCTTCCAAATTCACCAGATCCTTCGATGTTCTTGTCTTGAAGTCAAATGGCCATGATTAGACCTGGATCTCAATAGAATCATCGTTTTCGTTGGATCTCAGACAAACTTCAACAATGACTTCGCCAACATGAGTCCTCAGTTTATCGAAATTCACCGACCTGCTGCTTATTTAATAGTCTCTCTTTTATCTGAAAGCTGCCTAACTTGGAGTCATATAGGTGAAAGAGTTCAATTTCTTCCACTTGAAAGTTCCGGAAATGATCTTCCCTAAAGCTCCTAACTTGGACTCTTCAATTTTGAGGTGCATCAATTTGGAACATCTTGCACGCCCCTTAGAACTTAACTCTCGTAACGATCCTGCATCAATCGAATCACCAGGATTAAAAATATTACAATAATTTAGGGATCTTTTGATAAATTATCAACAACATGAAAAAAACATTTCCTGCTCAACTGCAAAATGATGAATATTTCTATGGATTAGTTCTATGGCCTACTCTCCAGGATACTTTTACCAGTATCATTCATAACTTAAATATTATTCTTGATATTAGCAAACTGTCGAATCAAGCTGACGATCCTGATGTCCTTGGTGTCCTTGTCTTCTTCTGCACAGATGCAGAAATAATTCAGGCATGTTCCAAAAAACATTTCAGAGTCATCCTCTACATCGTAAGCTTAATTTCTTCCATATGTTTTCTTCACTACGTTGCTATAGGCCCAGGGAAACCAGAGCTCTGATTTCTTGCCTTTTTTAGAATCAAGGTCAATCAATCCTTTGCAATAGAATTTCTACCGACTTACCAACTCGTAACTGTGAACAATATTAATGTGATTTTCTTCATCAGGTCCTTGAGATTCTGATACTTTTCCCCGTCTTCGTCCGTGTGAGGCACTTGGAGCAAGTATTCATCGACAACTTCAGGATACTTCTTCTTACCATCGATTTCCAGGGCATTCAATTCGTCAGAGGCTATTAACAATTGGTTATTTGCGTCTTTAATTAAGACTATCAATTAGTCGATTTTATGCAAAGAGCTTAGCTCAATATAGATTAGGCCAGGCCCAAAACACTCAGAATTAACAGCAGCTGCATTTCGGTAAATTGTTTGAATAAAACTAATAAAATCGATGACGAAATAACAGTTATTTGGTATAGACTAAGAAAGAATAAAAAAAAGTTTGGAAAATCCAAATGAGCATACGCTCTTAAGCGTTCATGTCATACATAAATTATTTAGATCATAACAAAAATTCGTTTTTTATTTGAATTTTCCCGCGACTAGTATTGTCCCCTCTGTAGGTCGAGCTAAAGAAAAATTTTAACAGATGATAAAACAGTTAGTAATTATACCATCATGTATGTATAGTTTCTGCTTGTTTATAGTTATTTCAATTCTGTTTATGAAAAATAATATATATGGCTGCCGAAATCGTAGAAAAAGTCACCGAACTGACACTCGAAAAAAATTAACTGTATCGAAACGGAATTATTTTGACACGCAATTTTCACAAGGGTTTTGACAAACTTCCTCAGGAATAAAACAAAAAAAAAATTAAATCGTGAAAGTGATTTTTGACAAAGTTGTGGTGTTATCAAGCCCAGTGCTTCCGTAAATACCACGCTCTTATTCATTTAATTCATCAGAAAAACGAGTTTTTTCTGAGAAATCTAATTTAATCGATAAAAAAATTTTTTTAACGTGTTCTGTAGTTACTATTATTTATTTCAATATGCTTTTTATCCATAATTTTTTTCGTTTAAATTATGAAAATCACGTTTTAATCGAAATCACGATTTTTAGGCGAGAGTAGAGCATACCTGCGCGCTTCGCGCTTAAGGCATGCAAAAATTATGTTCAGACAAGGATTTTTTAACTCAAGAATTCTTTAAAATGAACAATGTAATATATCAATTTTTTGACAAAAGAATATCAATATTTGTTATATTATTATAAGCAAACAAACGAATAGCTTCACTTGAAATAAATGAAAATTATTTTAATCAATTTAACCAATTTTTCAAACAAGAAAGAATTCTTCAGACAAAAAAGTAGTGTTGAAAATTTTCAAGAATATAAGACTTATTTTTTAGTTCTCGTGTCAAAAACATAAATAAAAGAAGTTTTTTTTTTCTCAGTATGTAGTTATCGTGACATGAAATTCGGTATATACGTCTGGTAAATGTTGATTATTTCAATTATTCGCGATTAGTTATTGACGCACGTATCACTTGTGTAACTTTTTTATAGTAAACAAAGAAATTATTTTATTTTACTTCATTAAGCAAATTGATGTTTAAAATTGGATTTGGTAAATCATTATTTTTAAATCTTTGCTAGTATTTCTAGAATCCTTAACTATTACGCTACACTGAAAAAAAATTTAACTTGAATCAAAACGAAAATTCTTGAACTAAAAAAATAATTTAGAAGAGTTTCATTGTCTTGAATCAAGACGAAAAATTCTTGAATCAAGTAAAATTTACTTAAACCAAGAAAAATTTCTTAGTTTAAGAATTTTTCTACTCAAATCAAGAAGATAAAGTTCTTTAAAATTATTTACTTGATTCAAGTAATTTTTTTTTTTCTGTTTACGTAATATATATTTATATTTTCAATCCCTGAATAAAAAAAAGTATTGGGACAAAGAAAAAAGTATTGGATTGACTAGAAAACCAATACTTTTCAATATTTTTTTCTTTGTCTCAATACTTTTTTTTATCAGGGATGAAAAAGTAAAATCATTTCATCAAAATTAATTTAACTTTCACACTTAAATCCCTAATGTAGTATTATACATGAACATTATATTCATATATTTTGAACTTTAAATTCCTAAAATCTTCCATTTTTTAACGCTAAAAAATTTCTGTACGGAAAATCGAAGATTTATAAAGAATGTGATTTATAAAAAAAAAAAATTTTTCCACCAGATAAGCAGGAAGTTATTTTGAAGGAAAAAATAATTTTCTTGATTCAAAAATATTTATCAGTTTGTCTAATGCAATTTTGGTTTTCTGAAATAATGTCTTGATCCAATAAGAATGGTTCTATAGCGAAAAGTTTTCTTTTTTGTGAAGAAAAACATTATGGAATGTAATAGATCATCATCACTGGTTCATCTTTTCCACTAGTTTAATTCTAGAGTAAGAAATTTTTTTCTCGTGAAAAAATTTTTATTTGCGGCTCTGTTTTATTTCTTCTGGGACTCCTTTATCATCATAAGTAATCTAAATTGTGAAATGGGTTGAGAAACGTTATTTGTATGAAGTTTCGTCTAGTTAATAATAATATTTCTAAAATGAAAATATAAAAAAGTAGGTATACAAAGAAATCAAGATATGGTTGATAAATCCACTGATAGGAATGGATGGTGACCATTCGCGTTGATCAGCTTCATGACATAGGTCATCAAACATCCGGTATTAGAGTTTTGGATTAACAAGCAACCTAAGCCGTCGCAACCCTCTAGATATATCAATCAAAGATCATTATAATGGGTAAATCTGTTGCATGCAGTATATTGGATGTAAGCATATGTCTTATTTGAGATAGCTAACCTAACTAAAGGACAGTATACTACTAATATTATATTGGAAGGGTTAGTTTTACCACAGGTTTATGATACATGTGGCCTTGTTCAACCCCTGATAATTAGCTTCGGTCATAAATTTCAACCTTCTATACATAACTTTATATATCTTTGTCGTAAGTTGAACATGCTGAGTTAAGTGAATTTTTTTTTTTTATTTATGGTGTAAAATATTGTTTTAGTGTACTGTCATAACGAAACAAAATTATGATTTGTTATGTAATTCTGCTATTTTACTGTATGCTCAGAAAAAAGGGATTCCTTACTGAATTATTAATACTCTTGATCCAAAAAAATATTAAAAATGAAAGAAATTTTCTTCGTCAATACAAACACTACTTTTTTGAGCCAAGAAATTTTTTCAAAACTAATGCATAATTCTTTGGTTTATATTAAAAAAACTTTTACTTTGTCCAACACGATGTTTCACGAAAAGGAAAAATTTTTCGCTTACAGACGAAAATTGAAAATTTTATTTTTAGTAAAAATTTATTTTTGAATGAAGAAATTTTTACTTTATATAAATTGATTATGATTTTTAAAATACTTTTTTGACTCAAAAATATTTATTAATGTCCCAGATTTGATGAATTTTCTGTATTTTAAAATGCTTTAATTAAAGTTAATCTCACACTAATTGAAGCTGCTAAATAAGTATTGAGAAGTATGTACACAGAAAAAAAGATTTCTTGACTGGAGAACAAAATTCTTGGCTCAAGTAAATTTTCGGGTGCCCGAAGGAAGACCGAAGTTGTGTTGGCCGAAGTAAAAATTTTTCTTGAAATTCTATTCTTGGTGGAAGTAATTTTTCTTAATTCAAATTATCATAAATATTTGATACAATAAATTTTTATATTTGCTCAAGATTTTTAGATACTTTAGGGAAGCAGCGCCACCTACTTCAGCTGAGAAAAAAATTTTCTCACCTTGAGAAAATTTTTCTCTTGAATATTTGATACCCATTTTAGATTATTTTAGCGCGCAATTATACATATTGAATGAAAAAAAATGATTCAATATTATTTGATCTTCCCATTTGACATATTCGTCAATAAAAATATTAATGAAAATTTATTATCGAGATATTTAATTTTTTGGAGCAAGAGAGAAATTTTCTCAAGACAAGAAAATTTACTTCTGTCAAGAACTTAATTTTTTGGAGCAAGACCCACACTGAAAAAATATATATGCGCATATATGCTGACAAAAATACATATACGTCGCACATATAAAATATATACGCCACATACTTTTTTTTTGCCTCCGTATATGCGGCGTATATTTTTTTTCAGTACGGGGAGAGAAATTTTCTCAAAACAAGAAAATTTTCTTGACTTAAATAAATTGTCTTGGATCAAGATACGTATTTCTTGGAGCAAGGGAATTAATTTTGTTGGAATAAGTGAAATTTTTTGTGTCAAAAAAAAATTTTTTTTTCGCCCAAGAAAATAATTAGGAAGAAAAATATTTTCTTGGTTCAAGTGAACCTATCTTTTTGTGTATTTAAACCTGTGCAGTAAAATTAAAAAATTTTAATTTACTGAGAATAATGATAATTTAAATAAAATGCATTGTAATACTTTATCTTTTGAACAAAATAATCGAGAAGCATACTAGTATAGTATTAATTGTAATGGTCTAAAATAACAGTTTGAAAATCACGGGGTGAATCAAACTAACCGTGTAATCGGTGATGATGAGCTATTACAAGCTTCCTTTCACTATCGAAAATTGTTGGGACAGTCGACAAGGGTGGATGATCCCCCTTTTTACTCTAGAATAGACTCTCTACTGATCAAGTGTCATCATAAAAAAAAATCTCTTTAAAGAAAAAAGATATATAAAATTAGTTTTTAGCATTGATGAAAAAAAGAGCAATCTCTCCGTTCATCTTTGACAACACGTTAGAATTATAAGTATAGTACACACAGTGAAGAGACTAAAATCTCTCAGTATCCCGGGAACAGACCGGAAAATGGTCAGTGACACATAAAGAGCATATTTCGAGGTATTAACACTCTTTTAAAAAGTTCGTGGCTAGGTATAAAGCGAAAACCAGACCAGACTACCTGTATTCACGCCTGTACACCTCATAACAAAAATCTTGCTGCTTAATCTTGGGATCGACGTACTAATGGGTCTATAAGAAGTGGATTACGTTGACTAATCCTATACAATAGCCAAATACCGCTGTGGATATAATATGGTATCTTGGGCACTCATATTCAAGTGGTTGAGTAAAAAATAATGCAAGCAATAATAAATTAGTACTTAAAGTAAAACATTTAAAAATATTTATGATAAGCAGGTTGTTATCGTTAAGATATCTTATGACATCTGTTATTGTTCATATACGATTAATTTTAGTTCATTTACAGCTGCAGAACTACACGCAGGTCAAGACAGTAAAAAAGAAGAAATACGAGCTCATACTTGAGCTATCGCTTACGCCAATTGTACATGTGTTGTTGGTCGTATTTAATAACAATCGATTTTGTACATTCTCTTCTATATATCTTTATCATTTGTTTTATTTTTGTTATCTTTCATTATATAATTTTTTCTACAATAAATTTATCTTCTTTATTACACTTCTTTACTTTTATAACTTTTTTTAATATATGTATATACTTTGAATAGAATAGACTGAGTAAATAATATTATAGTACAAAAAGTATCACTATACCTGTTTTGATTATCAAAGTAGATATTTTTCACACAACTAATTTGGAATGCAATTAAACGTACAGCAGCAATGAAACATGAAACCTTTCGTTCCATCAAGTGTTAGGTAGTGCTTTACACCTCTCTACATATCTCTACGTCGCCCTCGATAAATTTTCCCCAGGGAATTCCAATGATTGAAGTTTTGTTTGTCGCTTGTGATGTTTGTTCTCTTGATCTCTATTGTAGTTTTTTGTTTTCATCTATAAAATTAAAAATATTAATGTTTAAATTTATTTCTGATGGATAAATATCTATCGTTTAAGTATATACAGTACATATTTTACACACCTCTCTATAGCAATCTTAATGATCGATTTTTATACATATAGTAATGATGACTTAGCAGTATATTTTTTGCTTCTTTAAAAACGAGTATTAGATTAATAAAATAGAAGCAGAAGAATTTTTTTTTTTGAAAGATTCGACAGCATATCTGTTTGAGACAATGGAGACCAGGAATGGAATCTCTGGATCCTTTTGATAAGACTTTGGAGCCAAATTCTCTTTAGACACGTACAAGAAGTAAGAGGGTGCATCATCGTATGAGATAGCGGGTGGAAGCGTTGGAGGAGAGAAAATGGCGTCCTCTAGGAAATGTGACACCAAATCGAAGTAGACGCCATCGCGATGCGCGGCACCGCCCCTCTCTTACGAGTATCTTCCTTCTTAACAAAATTTTAGTTCTAACAAATTAAATTATCTTCTTTTTATATTGCATACAGCAACTGAAATAAATATTAAATGTCTCGTGAATTCATACTTCAATTTTTTTTTGTATCTTTTAATAACGACTAAGAATATAATTTTTAATTCATATTTTTGAAATTATTTTTTACACACGAAATTTGATCACAAAAAATATGACGTCGTAGTTATTTATCTTGACAATTTTGTTATTCTTCATACATATTTTCTCGGCGTTTTAGATTCCTTTGAATTTGATGTATAAGTTATATTTTTAAAGTTATGTTTTGGTGACTGCCATGCGTAGTTAATTAGTCAAGAAAGACGGAGATAATTCAAAGGATTGTTAAGGCGTGGTTGCCGACATCTACTGCTACTGTTTTTATTTGAGCAGAGTTTAAAACCAATAAATGCAATCTCTACTTGAAACATAATAAAATAACAAACTCATCGTTGAGAAATCTTGTCACTCACCACTCTACCCGGCGGCTCATTGATCTATGCAATACCTCAGCTTAAACCCACTCAAAGTGAATGACACCCTTCATCACACTAACTTGCGTTTGTTATTAGAATACATTATCTAAATAAAACGTGCTGCAAATTATAATATATGTAGTTAGATCTTCATTAAATGAAAGATTACGCAATTGATAATTTTCAAAACTCGTGATAAGAAAGCTCATATTTCAGTGGTAAATAAGGGCGGGACATAGAAAAGATATATAATTCACACTATTCAATCTGAAAATTGTTTTACATGACCGAGTTCTACACGTTTTTTGAACTTTCCTATTTTGTTATACTCGTTGCGCTCGTGAAACAAACTAAACTAGAGGTCAAAGTCAATTATATGAATTATTTTGAATAAATTAGCATTCCGATAAGAAACATAATTAATCCCCAACATACATCTTACTTTTTTAACTTCACAGTGAAGTTTTCACAGTTGGCTCCAGAGTGATTATTTATTGTAAAACTTTAAGGTTAAGAATCAGTTGATGTGATTTCAGTGCACAAGCGCAGTAAAAAATTTATCAAATTGTCAAAAGCGATAGTCGATGGCTCATCAGCCAAAAGTTGTTACTAAGTGTCGATGCTTAGCCGATCAAGCGAATTTTTATGAACAACAAAAATCGACGACTGTTCATGACAATAAATAAAATAATTTATCTGTAATCAAAAATTTTTGTTTGAACACTTATATCACTTTCGTTCTTCTTTTAAGCCAAGTTAGTATTTTTATTAGTGCAGGTTCTTATCATTTTTTACTGGTTCAATAATAACACATTTGAAGGGAAAAAAATTTTTGACTGAAGTATGAATATTGTTGATTGAAAAAAATATCTATCAAAACTGAAACTATCTCGAATGTATCAAACAATTTTCGGAATCAAGAAAAAAAAGTTCATTTTTTTAAAAAGCGTTTATTTTGTCCAATAAATCACCTGAGTATTTCTGAATACTTTCCTAGTTCAAAGAATTTTTTTTTCTTGATTTATAAATAATTTTTTTTTTTTTTCATGCAAAATACGCCGCTAATCATTTCAACTATACACTTCTATAAAATTAATAATCTACTTGATTTAAATTAAAATAATTTTCCATTCTTTATTTAAATTGTCATAATAAATCATACATTGATAGAAATATCAATTTAAATTCCAGGAGAACCCTCTGGTTCGTATGAAAATCAGTAAAAACCTCTTCGCTGTATATAAAGAATGGGTCTACCTACAAGTAAAAACGGCAGAGGGTTGCACCTACCCCATAATGTTCATCCAATCGCAACAACGTGTGCGTTTTAATTCCACCAATCCCATTGCCATCTATTCTATCTCTCTTGGTTCTCCGTGTAGCGCTCACACTACACAGTATACCAGCTCGTGAGTGCTGGCTCTTGCTGTCGTGTGCCGAAAAAAAAGAAGAAAAAGAAATCAGTTCACTCATACCATATCTCTATAGAGTAGTAGTTTGCTGGAACGCATCGGTAGCCAGTCGAACCAGCCGGGTAGTATTCCCTTACTAACTTGGTGACTTGGTCACTCAGTGACCGTGCTTCGCGCCAATAACGATCGTTCACAAGTAAAGGCGCACCTGAATTTCTTTATACATACATCGTAATCGAGTGTCATTTTTTTTCTCTAACCTTGAAGAATCTTTAATTACTTTGCGGTTTTGCGATAACAATTACACCAAATTATTCGTGCATACTAGTCACTGAACTCTTAATTCGGAATTATTAGCAAAGTGTTTATCCATAGATTTTTATTTATGTTTATACGTGAATTTATTAGATTCCGTACTGATGTTTTTTTTTATTTTTTTTTTATTTTATAATCAAATTATCAAATAGTTGTTTGTGAAAAAATTTATTCGAGTGATCAAAAACAACAATCAAATTATTGTGGATGATTATTAAATAAATGATGTGAAGATTTTGGAATGAAGATAAGTGCGTTGTAATAAATTGAATAAACTACCAAAAGAAAAATAAAAAAAAAAACTAAGTAAGTAAGTTCTGGATATTGTGATTTCCAAGTATAGTTGATGATAAACGGTGTTTTCAGTGACAATGTCAGAAAGTTCGGATCAATTGTCATCACCAAGTAGCGATTGTAACAGTCAAATGGGCCACAGAAGTGTAGGTTCAAGTCATACTGGCTATAACAATATCATGTCTGGATTATCGTTGACCATTCATCAACATCAAGGTAATGGTATCAATGGAGGTTCACGTTATGGTCAAGAGCAGTCTAACTGCACGAATTCGGTTGATGTTTCTACGAGTAATATTAACGTTGGTAATTTATCAGTCAGTAGTAATTCAACTAATTTTACTCCCGAACAAATATCGTGTATGTGTGAAGCTTTATCACAGAGCCAAGATATCGAAAAATTAACAAGGTGAGATGTAGTTTTTTAGGTATGACTGTAGAAATAGAAGATATTTGAAAATTTATTTAACAAGTGAATTCTTATAAAGTAAATTAAAAAGAAAAAATTCCACATGTAGAGATTTTTGAAAACTATGAATGCAATTTTTTAATAATACTTTTTTTTTGTAATAAATTATTTTTTAAACAAATCCAACAAAGAATCAGATGTTTACCAATTTCAGTATTTTGATAGTTAAATAATTTATATCGTTACTGAGTTAGTTATATGGGAAAATGTACTCTGAAACTTATAAAAATGCTTTTTTTGAAATTTTTTAGATTCTTGTAGAATTATAATTGTAAACTTTTCATGACATATGAAATTAACATACATCTGATAATTTTTAGGTTTTTTTGAACAAATAAAAAATTATAAAGAAAAATTTCCATACTTGAACATTTTAAATAACTATAAACGTAATTTTTTCAAATATCTGAAAAGTATTTGCTAATTTTAGTATTATAATTTATAAAAAATTTTACAGCTTAAAAAATTTTTTCTAGGTCTATCTACTTTTTTGACGTTCAATTTCAAGATTATTTTTCTTAAATAATTTATTTTTATGCATTTATATTTGAATAGTTACTTGATAACTTTATGATTACTTGAATTTAAAATAATTTTTTGTCGATAAAAGAAGTAAAAATATAAATATGCAACTACTAAGTAAACACGTTTGTAAATTTAGCATTGATATAATCCAGTATTGATCGATCGAGATTATTAATGATTTTTTGGAATCTAATCAAGTAACAAAATTTTAATTAAAGCAACTAATAATTAGCAACAAATTTAACACCACAAATAAATTTTGCTGCTCGAATAATGAGCGAGATACGGATGGTTACCAATGGACGAGTCAATGCTAGCTTTACAGACGTTAAGTAAACTATGATGAGTGAAAAATTGGTAGATAACTAAATTTTAAAATCGTTTTATAAATTTGAGCTTATCGATTGTGAAAAAAATCTAAAAAATTGCACAAGATTTTTTTACAAATTTCTAAGTTGATTTCGTTATATTATTATTTTTGTAATCATTGAATTAATATAATAATTAATTATATATTTTTGAAAAATTTTCGGACATCTGTTACTTAATTTTACTTAAAAATAAAAAATTATCATAAAAATGTCATATTTTTTTTAGATTTTTATGGTCTTTGCCGCCGGGTGAATTACTTCGAGGTGATGAAAGTGTACTTATGGCTCGTGCAGCAGTGGCGTTTCATCGGTGCGCCTTTCATGAGCTCTATTCAATCCTTGAGAGTCATCCTTTTTCACCCCGTCGGCACCCGGAGCTTCAACAAATGTGGTTCAAATCGCATTACAGCGAGGCTGAGAAGATTCGTGGCCGGGCTTTGGGTGCTGTTGACAAATATCGTCTTAGAAAAAA
Organism: Cotesia glomerata; assembly: GCF_020080835.1. Lineage (NCBI taxonomy): Eukaryota > Metazoa > Arthropoda > Insecta > Hymenoptera > Braconidae > Cotesia > Cotesia glomerata. Next base: position 20,748,497 of record NC_058159.1, on the reverse strand, counting down.
ATATCCGCTGCCTAAAACAATTTGGGATGGTGAAGAAACTGTCTATTGTTTTAAAGAACGTTCAAGAAATGCACTTAAAGAGTGCTATACCAGAAATAGGTATCCGACGCCAGATGAAAAAAAAAGTCTTGCTAAGAAAACGGGACTTACACTCACTCAAGTGTCTAATTGGTTTAAAAATCGTCGGCAACGTGATCGCACGCCGCAAGCACGACCGTAAGTTTTTTTACAAACCCATACAATATGTTAAAGTTAATTATTATTATTTTAAGCAGGTCAAGTATAATAGAAAAAAAATTTAAGAGAGAGGAAATATGCTAGAAATTTTAGCATGTACTGAGTTATTATTATTCAATCAAGTTTTTTTCGTCAAGTAATAGACACGTGTTTGATCCTCAGGGGTCCTCGGAGATTTTCTTTGGTGCAACAAGTGTCTTAACATGTGTTCTTGTTCCTAAATTCGATTATTGTCTGTGGAAAGTGAAGGTTTCAACTACATAGCTTATAGAGAAACGTTTTTTTATTTTTATCAGATGAATTATTTTATTTATTCCAAGTATAATTTTTTTTAATAACTTCCTTTGAATTTAATCAAAAATTGTTTATGTAAAATTTTATAAAGATTTATTATGTTTAACTTAACTTAAAAGAAAAAAAAAACAATGTCAATGATAAAATATTTATGAATGAAATTTATTGATAATTTTTTAATCAGAATAAGTCGTAATCGAGTTTACATTAGATGATAACTACACCACGGTGTTTTGTTTTTTATTAATTGCTTTGAAATATGAGAAAAAAAAAGCTGTCGCGCTTAGATAATATCTATCGCGTGTACATGTCAATTGTTTATAAAACAAAGTTAGTTTACGCATCACGATAAACATTTACAATAGTCACCGGAACTGTTAAAAATGCTTATAGAATTACGACGATGACGACGTTCTTTTGTCTTGATAATTTTCAATTTTCAATCACATACATACACTCTTCATTCATTTACACATTTATACATACTACAAGTCTCCATATATTTACAAAATCTTAATGAATATGAATATATACATAATCTAGAGTATATGTAGAAAGAAGCATACAGAGGATGAAAGAATTAATGGTGTTTTGTTATGTCTACAACACGGTTTGCGGTCATGGCTCTATATTTTGCCGAACAAAATTCATTTCACCTTGCTGCTGTGGGTGACCTAAGAAAGAAGACAAATCAGCATACAATCGTTGATGAATTTTTTTATAATGGAGAATATTAGTCATGGCGGATAAAAATTATTTCTGATCTTGAAAATTTTTCTACCCTGGTTAAAGCCACCCCCTCGACATCATGAAAGACCTAGGAAAAGGAAATGCGACGCCCCATTACCGTTTTATGGCGTGGATTCGGTTACATATCTCGTTTCACTGTTGAGCTGTTCGCACTACCAATAGTTTACTGCATAAAGACCAACCCTGGGCCACAGACGAGTCTTTAATTTAAGCGTATTCGTATCCTACATATGTATAACTGTAAAGGGTCTGTATGACAAGAAAGAATTAAGGGCGGAATTATTTTTAAACGAGCACAAACTAAACATTTAAAGATTCTTCTAGGGAATCTCAGATCAGCCAATCGCATGGTCTCGAGTGAATTCACCCCAGTATTCAATATAATCATATGTACTTTTACATCTAGCAAAAATTAATCTGTACTTGCTTATCTCAAATCATTGAATTAGCTTGTTTTTACATTATCTTTGTAACTGTTATTATTTTTTTTTTTTTTTTTAAAATAAAAAACTTAATGTTTATTTAAGAGTGGGTATGAATTGAACGTAAATTAACTAAGGGGAAAAAATGAAGAAAAAATGTATAATAATGAAAAAAAGTAATAAGGTATATTATACTACTGGACCTTTTTACCAATTTTTTTTTTACTTTTACTTTTCTTTGTTTCATTTTATTGTACGAGGAGTTAAGACTTCTCAGAATGCCGACGGTTAGTTGAAGACTCCGAAACACATGCTTGTATATGAATGTTCATGTAAGTGCGCGTGTGTATGAGAAAGTTTCGTACGCGTAAAAATGTAATAGGGACTAGAAGTTAATTGTCACGCTGCGGGATACTCCTGTAGTACTGGACCACATTTTTCTTGTGAAATACTACATACAATAGTAACTAAAACATTTGTTAAGACACACGTGATACATTTTGATAAGTTTTCCATTTGGTCATGGTGCGACGGATATTTATTGTGCTTTTGTCGGACTTGAAAAAGACACATGTTTGTTTTTCATTTTCTTTGACTTTTTCGAAAATTAAATAATATTTACTTGATTTCTTTTTTATTACAGAGACATGCTTTCTCTTAATTGCCAGAGTAACAATGGTAATATTAACGGTGGCAATAATAGCGGTAATACAGTTGGTGGTGGTCATCAACCTCTTCAATCAATGGAATCTGGTAGTCCTAATTTAGCAATGTCACCTATTTCAACAATGGGTATGTCACCGGTAGGAATGAATCCCTGCAGTCCGATGGGTCTAAGTCCAATGGGTCCGCATCATCATAGTTATGGTTCACCAGTTACACCATCTTCAATTCATTCTGCTCATCCTTCCAATGGAGGGCTTAGTCCAATGAGTGATGTTAAAACATTGTCTTATGGGCGAGGTGCATATGATAATGGTAAAATTATTTATTTATTATATCAAAATAATCATAAAAATTTTTTTACTGCTTTTAAAAACTAATAGTAAAAATTCAGATTTATTAGCAACAATATGATTAAATTGATTTCAACACAGTTCAATATCATGTTTTAAGTTTTTAGTACATTGATAATATGAGAAAATCAACTCGATTCAAGAGAAAAAATCTTTTAACAAGAAGATTATTTTGAAGAATTATTTATATTGAATTAAGCAGAAGTTATTGAACTAAGAAAATTTTCTTACTTCAAGTAAATTTTAATTGGCTTAAATACTTTTTTGTTTACTTCAAGACAAAAAAATTTTTCAAATGATTATTTTAGTTCAAGATTTTTAGTCTTGAGTTAAGTCTATATTTTGATCAGTGTATGACAAAAAGTATATGTACTTAAGGTAAAAGCCCCAATAGATGATCACGTACCAGTATATGATCACTCCATGTATTTGTATATCTATATTCATAAATATAGGTATACAAATACATGGAGTGATCATATACTGGTACATGATCATCTATTGGGGCTTTTACCTTACTTGAAAAAAAATTTTTTTTCATCAACACTATAGAGACTACCGACTATAAAGTTTTCATAATCAACACGACTTGATTTTCTGACTGCCATAATACGCGTTTAGCTATATTTAAAAGTTTATTTGAATAAAAGAATCCAAATAGGTTTCAACAGCTTTACAGATCACTCCGTTAACACGACCTGTGTATTATCGAAGCGATATTATAAACGTTTTCAGTTATGAAACTATTTTTCTTCTAAATATTATGAGATAGTTTATGAAGAATTTTAAACAGAAATAATTAAGTAAAATATGTTTTTTCTTATTAACTCTTCAATTCTAGCAAAAAAGAAATGTTAATTAAGAGCCGTATAATAAGAAAATGTCTTACGTTTCATTAAATGTACTCAAAATAAATATTTAACTCGAAAAAAGTAATGGTTGCATGCCAAGTAAACAAAAATAAAAACTAATATAATTAGTTACTTGCACTATATCAGTATCGTATACATTACGTTTACAATACGTTATGTTTACGAATACATTATGTTTACAATTTTATTAATACAAACGATTGGTCATATAGGGTAATAGGATAAATGATATTCGTGATAATTAGGTAAAATCATAATATAGTGGATTCTCGGTAACTCGAACCTTGTTAAGTCGAAATCTTAAATACCGCTGAACTCTTAAATCCATGATATCTCGAATTATTTAGACTCTGTAACTTGAACTTAGTATCGTTTCCCTTCCAGTATCGATAAGGGATATTTATACTCTATAAAAATCTCGAATTTTTAAAGTGAAACTCTATAAGTCGAAGTTAGTAAAATTTAAAGACGTTTTTCTCCGAACTGTCCAAGCTTATAGCAATCAAATCTTTAAATAACAGAATTTATGTAATATTTTTTACCTTATTAATTGATAATTTTTTAAAATAAATATGCTTCATATAACAGAAATCAAGTGTTTTCTCAATTTTTGTTCTACTTGCAAATTTCGAACATCTTGTTAAGTTGAAAACTCGTTAACTTGAAGTTTTTATCACTTCCCTTGAAGTTCGAGTTATCGAAAGTCCACTGTATTAATTATGCAAATGAAAAATAAGTTTATTTAAATAGCGCAGGAACTGAAAGGCTTAAGATTTATTAATTCAATAGTGAAAATTATTTGTACATTTATACAAGAAAATTTCTGTATATAAATAGTCGGTTTTTTTTGCGACACCCTTCATTGGTCACGTCTTTTTAGTTTCTCACTCACATTATAGTAACTTCCTATAGGTTATGTAGTTGTTAACTGGCAATTCGCTAATCGCAAGATCAACGAAGGGTTAGTATGGATATAAGTACGCTGGAATACTTTCAAAATATTATTTTTTCCAAAAACCATCTCGATTAATAAATTAGAACTACTATTAAGCTTGTAAGTTGAAATATTATCTTTATAATGGTAAATTTATTTATATCATTCTAGTAAATTATTACAATAGTAGAAACGGTTTAAGATGAGCGTTTCTCATTATATTACATGGATTTTATGATGTGAAAGTGAAGCACAGCCTCTTTAAAAGGTCCAATTACAATGGCAAATAGTAATTTTATCATCCTAAGTAGCAGTTTATTTTACTGCCATAAAAAAATTTACATCAACTAAATAAAATTTCATTCAACATTATAATAAATTTTTTTTACTACTCCAATAACTTTTAGAATATTCCTCGATCATAAAAATTAACATTATAAAACTTATTATCGTAAAAATTGAAATATTTTATAATATTTTTTATAAGATTTGATGAATACATAAACCAAATAATTATATTGACTTGAAATGACGATAAAAAAATTAATATAAACCGAAAATAAAATTAAATTTTCATGTTTACAAGATGGTTGTAAAGATGGTTTATTTTTTGTAGGCAAGGATGTGGAACAAAGTTCAATTTATTATTCATCCCATTCAAGTATGCATCATCAGTATTATCAACAAAACCATCATCAAGCGATGGCGGGTGGTCATCATCACCACCATCACCATCATCATCATCAACAAGATATACCGTCGGGTTATGAAATTATGCTTCCTCCTACTCAACATTCCATGTGACCCATGGAATATGGAAATAACCGCGATAATCAATTTCACCATAGCCAAAGTTCATGCGATGATATTTTAGCTCGCGCCCATGCGTTCGCTTAGAAAATAATGTCTTTGATATTTATACAAAGAATGTATAAAATCATTTAAAGAATCTTTGCTTATTGACGGAAATCTCAAAGATTCCATTAAGCTTTAGATATAATATAATCTGATTTTATTTAAAGAAAATTTATTTTACAAATGCTCGTATTTGAAAAACAACTATTTGTTACAAGATTAATAATTTTCTTGTTTTCATCAGATAGTGGAATTTTTAAACTTTAAACAATTTCTTGTTTTGATCAGATAGTGGAATTTTTAAATTTTAAACGATTTCTTGTTTTGATCAGATAGTGGAATTTTTAAACTTCAAAAGATTATAATTCCATGGTAATAGTTTTACTTACATACATCAATATAGAATTTGTGTGTAATAAACTAAATTATTAGTAACAAGAATGATACAAAAGTATTAATCTGTAAGCTAAAAACATGTGTAAGAACTTTTTTACTATGTAATTACAGAATGCGAAAGATATAAAGTTTATATTTTATTTAAATAATTTTAGTTTTTAGTTATAATATTGTAAATATAGCTCGATCTTATACATAAATGTTATTAGATTGTGTAAGTAATGTATATAATAAATTTACTATGTACTATCATACCTTGGTTTCTAATAAATAGTGCTTAACCAATTGAAATATTCAATGATAATTAATTTATCTTACTTTTAGTGTATACACTTCATTGTTGAATTCTGGCTTTGTGAAGTGAAAACTATTTAATATTTTAATTTCAATTTAACACAATTTTTTTTAAAGAGTTTTTGATATACATGATAAGATACCTTAACGTCATTTTAATAAATAATATTACATTACATTATATTGGTATTTAAGACTTCTAAGTAAAATTTGACGTCAAGTACAAACTATCACTAAATGTTCATACAACTGAAGAAAATAGAAAAATTAGAAGACGGAGCCAAGATAGAATAATTTATTGAGCTCAAATTAATCTCAATTTTATGTAAGTTTGTAAATTCTTTTTATAAATTACTTCATCAATTTGTAAATTATCCTAATTAGGAAAAGGGGTTGAAAAATATTACCTCAATGCAAAATGTACATCTATATATTATTCAAAACAAATCTTTTTCAATCTTTTCAAATCGTAAGACTCACTTTGAATCTTTTTTTCTAATCAGGGTACGTTTTGATTTTGATTTCTTGAAGTCAAATTTTTGACTACTTTCTGAGCTTAACAGAGCTTAGGAAGGCAGTGGTGTATTTACACTAGGGGCAGTCGGGGCTAGTGCCCAGGGCGCCAAATTTTCTAGGGCGGTAAAATTTGGAAAGTGAGAAAAAATTTTCTATACAATATATAATTAACTAATTCTTTTAAATAAACATTTTATCTTTCAAGAAATATAATTTAAGTATTATGTATCAAATTAAAATTTTGTATATTATAATATAGGAAATTTAAGTAAAAACTATTCAAATAGTTTAATTAATTTATTTCCATAAAGGTTTGAAAAAATTAAAGTTGATATTTTTATTTTCTGGAATTGATAAATTTATGTAGTTTTTTTGAAGAATTAAAAATATTTTCAAATTATGTATGTCTTTTTGATAGCAGAAACTTTTATTGATTAATGAATTTTTCTAAAATTGGAGAATTATCCAATAACACTAATTAATTTTAATTAAAAAGAACAATTTTATATTTTTGAATCAAATCAACTGTAAACTACACATGCTGCCACCTACAGTCAGTATACAAATGTAACTAGGTTTCTGCAATATAGTTTCTTTTATATTTGACGTTTAATCTAAACTGCGAATACTTAATAGATTAATCTAACCTGGAAAGACTTTCAATTTTGTTGAGCATAAATCTGAAATTAATTTTTGAATATGGCTGATGGACGCAAAAAATTAAGTGGATATGAGTACCGAAAACGCGCTTTGGACAAAAGTAAAAAGGAGCAAGAGGTTTTGAGTAAAATTCCTAAGTTGGATGATTTTTTTAAAAAGAAAGAATGTGTAATCCAGCAATCAGAATCTATGAATAAAGATTGTATAGATTTGGATCATGAAGGTTTGTCGCGAGAGTTCCATATTTCACAGAATATAATAATGATTTTGTTGTCAATATGAGCAATCGCTATTTATTGTAATAATGATGTAAATCGAACGATGGTAAATTTTGACAGGTGGTGGTGCACGTTTTACTTCAACTTCGAAACAGACTCTGTCTACGAGTAATAGTACTAACAGTACCACGACTCCTTCGCTGCCACAGAATATCAACCATGAAGATGAAACTGAAGCTACAGTTCCAACAATAAATGTAGAGGAGGTTGCATCTCAAAACTTATTCGTGATAAGCGATGATCCAGGAGAATGGATAATAAACGATTTTACTAGAGATCATGTAGCTACCTATGGGTGTAAACAAAATAAAAATTTTAATTTTTCCGGTACAAAACGTGATTACAACGACGGGACTTCACGACGGCTTTCAGAATCACTATTTGTTAGACGACTTATTAACGGTGAAAAAGTTCCACGTCCATGGCTTGTTTACTCAGTTAGTAAAGGATCGGTATTCTGTGCAGCATGTCTTCTTTTTGATGTTGACTGTTCATTTAATGGTGAAACCGGCCGGATTTAATGATTGGAAACATGCAGGCGTTCGTGTTAATGAGCATGAAAACTCTAAAAATCATAAAAAATGCATGTTAACACTTAAGCAAAGGTCAGATACTAAGAATAGAATAGACCATGTCTTAGTTATTCAAACAGAGACAGAAATCTCGTATTGGAGAAATGTTTTAAGAAGAGTAGTGGCTGCCACTAAAGCCCTAGCTTCTCGAGGACTTTCATTCCGAGGTAGTAATGAGAAATTTGGCTCACCAAACAATGGCAACTTTTTGATGCTGATAGAATTTCTTTCTTCTTTTGACCCATTTCTCGAAGAACATATTAGAAAATTTGGAAATAAAGGATCTGGCAGTACAAGTTACTTATCCAAAACTGTCTATGAAGAATTTATCCAGCTTTTAGCACAAAAGGTATCCGCTATCATTGTTCAAGAAGTAAAATCAGCGAAATATTACGCAATTATAGTAGATTCCACACCTGACATATCTCACGTGGACCAACTTTCTTTTGTTATCAGATATGTGAAAAAAGATGGAACCCCTGTTGAACGTTTTCTCATGTTTATTGAGAACTCTGGACATAAAGCGGAAGATTTGCTAGTTGCCGTATTATCTGTTCTTGAGTTTTTTATCTTGATCTCACAGATTGTCGAAGTCAGTCATATGATAACGCGAATAATGTATCAGGGATTTATTCGGGCTTACAGGCAAGAATTCATGAAATTAATCATCTTGCAGAACATGCTCCTTGTGCTGCTCATTCTATGAATTTAGTTGGAGTTCACGCAGTAGAATGCGCCCCAGAAGCTGCGTCATCCACAGATTCGGTAGAATCTGGCGCCAAGTTCCGTTCAAATCCGTTGTTAACGGAGCGCCAGACTACTGACTATGTTTACTGTAAGCAGAACGGTATTTTGAGGTTGCAAAATTTTATTTAATTCTACGGTACTTCTTGTTCCGAAATTTTATATTATAACAGTAATTCATGCTTTATTTTACTGATATTAATTAATTATATTCAATTATAATAATTAATCTACTTGAAATTATTCAATTTTATCAGCACAAACTATAGCAAGCTCAAAAATTTCGATCCTGACTTTTTTTCTATGTAAAAAGTGACGCCACAGACTAAATAATTCGAGAATGCATGGTAATCTTCCAATAGATGGGAAACTACAGTTAAAAAAATACATTTCACAGTTTGCATCTACATCCGCCAGGGTGCGCTGGAATTGTTTTTACATAAACTGTATCTTCAAGGGGATAGTTTGCTATAAAAAATGCAGCCAACGCGAGATTTAAGTTGGTACCAATTGTAAATTTTTATTATAATTACAAAAAATACTAAAATCGAACAAAAACAGTTTCACTGTAAATCGCGCCAAGTCCACGTTCATAAGACTATTAAAAAAAATATTTCTTATTTCTTTACAAAAAGATATAAAATAAAAAAATTAAAAAATCCAAGTAACCGATATGATTGTATTTGATTTTCGGAAATTAAAAAAAATTTTATTGTAAATTTGAAAATTAAAAAAAAAATTTTGGAACGTACTTGGTGTGCGTCATTGTGTATTTCAATTTTTTTAAAGTCCTAGTAAATATATTTTACGAATTTCATTAAAAGTAAAATATTTTGCAACCACGCACACTAAATACGTTCCAAAATTTTTTTTTAATTTTCAAATTTACAATAAAATTTTTTTTAATTTCCGAAAATCAAATACAATCATATCGGTTACTTGGATTTTTTAATTTTTTTATTTTATATCTTTTTGTAAAGAAATAAGAATTTTTTTTTTCTTAATAGTCTTATGAACGTGGACTTGGCGCGATTTTTTTTACAGTGAAACTGTTTTTGTTCGGATTCTTTAATACAGTAAGTACAAACTTTATACAACTTCTTTACTGCATCGACGCATCGCTGGGAAGTCTTACAGTCTCATACTGAAAAAATAATTGCGTTAAAATCTTTATCTGCAACCAGATGGTCAGCTCGTTATGAAGAGGTTCAAGCACTTAATCAACATTTTGTTGAAATAATTGAAACTTTGATTATTCTTGAAGAAGATATCGAAGAAAATGCAATTACACGGCAAGAAGCTAAAGGTATTCGAATTCAGTTGGAGCGACTTGAAACAGCATTTATGCAGATACTTTGGCATTTCTTACTCTCAAGATTTAATGCTGTAAGCCAAAGATTGCAAAAAATTGATTGTAGCATCGCTGATGTAATCGATGATTATCATATTTTGATCAAAGTCGTTGCTGATACGCGAAATGAATTTGAAATCTATGAAAAAAATGGTTTAAAAATTTCAGAAATTCAAGATTGTATAAGATTATAAAACAACAGTTTCCAAACAAAAAAAGAGAAAATTACATGCTGATGAAACACGAGATGGAGATGTGCAGCTGTCAGCTCGAGACCAGTTTAGAGTTAATACTTTTAATGTCCTTCTTGACAATCTGGGATCTGAATTGCGTAAAATATGTGCAGCATATGAAAAGATTCAAGAAAAATTCTCGGTTATCATTGAATTTGGTGATTTAGATAATAGGGAAATTCGTAAACGAGCTAAACGTTTAAGAAAAATATATTGTTCAGATCTTGAGTCCTCACTAGAAGACAAATTTGTGCACTTCCATGCTCATTGCACCGAAAAAAAGATGGAAAAAAATTCACCTTCTGATCTTCTGAAACTTCTGCATTCAAACGACCTTTACACTGCGTTTCCAAACGTAGAAATTGCTTATCGAATATTTATAGCTTTAGCCGTAACAAACTGTAGCGCAGAACGATCGTTTTCTTGTTTAAAACGAGTTAAAAATTACTTACGTTCTACAATGGGTGCAAATAGACTCAATAGCTTAGCTATTCTATGCATAGAATCAGATGTGCTTCAACGTTTAGATTGTGAAGATTTAATCGACTAGTTTGCAATTCAAAAAGTTAGGCGAGTTTGCCTGTGAAAAAAATAATGCAATACTAATATACGTCGTTCTTAGTGCAAAATTTATAATTCTAAGAAAAATACAAATATTTTTTTATATTACTATAGTATATAATAAATAATATATAATATATGAGTAAATAAAGAATAAATATAAATAAAACATAATGTATAATAAATAATATATAATACATAATAAATTTCCTGCAATCAATTAGTTATTCTAATTCTTAAAAAATAAGATATCAAAACTATTAAAATAAAATTTGTCATAGGGCGGCATTTTCTTCAGTGCCCCAGGGCGGCACAAATTTAAATCCGGCCCTGTAGGAAGGAGTCAATTCAGCTCAACTTTCAGTTGAAGGTAACCGACAAAGAGCTGGAAGTTTATGGAATTATTCATGTGTCGATAAAAAAAATGATACAAAATAATTTGCTGCTAATATCTAAAGTCACGTAAGTACTACTAACACGTCTTTTTTTCGCTCTTCATTCCGAAATATTTTTCTGCGCTTTATACCTTCGGGCTTTTTTGTTTTAGATATCTTTGCAAGCTCTTAATTGCAATCTTTCTGGATTGCAAATAAGTACGGAAATTGCTAAACTGAAAGTGAAGTTATAAATTTTTCAATTTCATGTTTATGGATTTGGAGGTTATTGAGTTTTCTACGGCGTGATTTTAGGCTACACTGTTAAAGTGATTCCAGCTAACTCACATATATAGTTTATCATCACAGTGTGCCCACCACTAAGTACTACTCTTACTCTACGGATGTCGCCACTTAACATATAAACATACAGTGTTGTTTTTCTTAATCTAACAGCTCTTCCAACCTCTAATTACATTGTGATGGAAATTGTTATGTTATGAACTGTTCTAGATGTAATAGACCTGTTGTGAGACCAACGAAGTGTAAGACCTGTAAACTCACATATCATCCAAGCTGTGCGAAAGAAGTGGCTAAATCTAAAACTGCAACCTGCTGTGTTAAGTCTTTTGGTCCATCACTGTCTCCACTTACTATTCCGTCAAACTCTCAAGCACATACTTCTGGGCATTCGACCACTAGACCAGCTAGCATCTTAGATAGGATACGCAGGAAATCTTCGCAGAGCAGTTTTAAATCAATTAATTCATCACCGAAAACACTACCTATAACTTCTGCTGGAGAAGACTATGTTTTTTTTCCCCAGTTGAAGTTACCTCTCCAAAAATGTCTGTTTCAAATGATCAAGCGAGTCAGGTTACTTCCAACTCTGCCTCTCAGTCCGTTTCAGGTGTACTAGCTAGTCAAGCTTGCTCTCAATTTTCAGCTGACACTAATGATCAAAGATCAACAGGTCTGCCTACCTTAAATGTTTTAAATCCAACTCAAATGGCAAAACCTGATTGGTCAAAGCACACGCTAGATGAAAAAGTCAATGCTTTGCTTGATATGTCCTATAATAACTCTTTGAGCATCCAGAATGTCGCGGTCTGCCTGAGTAAACATAGTGAACAGATTAGAAGCCTTGTAGAAAATAACAGTGATAGCAATTCAAAGATAACCAAGCTTTCGGAAGACCTTGTGGCAGTAACTGAATCGTTATTTGAGGTCACCAAAACTCAAATAAGGTCTCAAGAAGAAATCAAAAAAATAAATTCGAAATTAAATCAAAATTCTGCCAAATGTGAAGAAAATGCAACAGCTATCACGTTAGTTAAATCTACTCTTGACTCTTTAGTCAATACTCCATTTTCTCAGCAAGTTACTGAATATCGGATGTCGTCTCAACTGTTGATCTCCGGGATTCCAAATGATTTAAATACAAAACAAACTAATGAGCAGATTACACACCAAATATTTGAGAAGTTAAATATTGCAAATTTTACTACTGATATTTTAAATATCAGAGAATTTAACAATAAAAGGAGGCAAAGTGGACAAAATAGCACACAAACCTCGCGTTCGCTTTTTGTTAAACTTAAATCACCTGAAATTTGTGAACACATCATTGAAGTCAAACGCCGTTCCCCAAAACTTCTGGCTAAAAACGTCTTTAATACTTCTTCTGACTCTAACCAAAACAAATTTATCTACATAAATGAGTTCTTACATCCTGATATATATAAATTTGTACAGAAGATAAAAACTAAAGCCAAACTATCAAAAATTAAATACGTCTGGACTGATCGTAGCAATGTCTATGCAAAGAAGGATGATGATTCACCTAAGTTTCATATCAACACTGAAGATGACCTTGAAAAACTTTTATAGCAACAAATTGATCAGCCTATTGTAACCAGTACATCAATAAACATCTTAAGTCTCAATATAAACAGTTATTTAGCCCATCTAGCCCAATTTGAAGCTCTTGAATGAAGCTGCAATTAAACTTATGACTGATGGGGAAGCAGTAGCTGATTGGGCTAAAGAAGTTGGCCTTGAAATAAATTTTCAAAAACTAAGGTTATGATTCTTGGAAGTAATAGAAGACTCAAGCTCTTAGACAACTGTGATCTTCCTCCAATTATTATAGATGGAAATGTAATACCCTATGTTAATACAACCAAGCATTTGGGAATTCACCTAACCAGAAATCTTTCTTGGGATGTCCATGTTGCCCATACTACTCGTAAAGTCTACGCTACGTAAAATTGCCTGAAATATAGGAGAAATATTCTCTCTACGTCCACTCGCAAGCTCTTAGTCATGTCCACTATCATCCTAATTATTGAATATTGTTCATTAGTATTTCTTGATTCACCAAAAAAGTTAGACTACAAACTGCTGCGTCTCGTGAATAACACTATCAGATTCATATTCAATCTTAGACGTGATGAACATATCACTCCTTACAGGCATAAATTAAATTGGCTCACAATTAAATCCAAAGACTTTACGCTTTAGCTTGCTTTATGTTCAAGCTTCTAAACTCGGGTGAACCCAAGTTCCTTAGGAGTCTTTTTATAGAAGAACCATCTGATATCAGAAGATCTGAATTATTACAAAAATTATGTATATTATTGTCATTCGGCTAGTTTGCCTTGATATAAAAATTGAATAAATAAATAAATAATATAAATCCGATTCTGAGTTTTCTTCGCGATATTATCGCCCCAATAACCAAAGTTGCAGTGAAAAAGTTGCTATTCAATGATTGATGTCAATTAGACGTCAAGTTGACTACAAACGCAGTTTGGTGTCAGCGTGAGGCACAAATTTCAGATAAACTGACAGAAGTTGGAAAGCTAGAATCTGCTGTTAGTTTGCATCTAAATAATCATCAGTGTTTGGCATTCTGGGTTAGCCTTACTGACTTGCCCATTTTTCCATTTTCCATTTATAAAATATGAAATTTTATAGTTCCTGTTTGCAAGCAAATGAAGCGTAATTTTGCGTTCCAACTTTCGCCATCAGTGTCACCAATCTGCTCCTCGAATTGACAACAAACTGTGTCAACAGATAGATGTCAGTTTGCTATCAGTGATTACTGAGGTAAGTTATAGTATTTCGTTGAATGCGAACTATAATAACTATATTTTATACAGTAGATAAAAAAGAAACTTTTTATAGCAGAAATGGGTATTTCTTCGATGCTTTAATAGAAAGAACTCCAATTTCAGATGTTCGGAAAAGGTAAGAGTCACACAAAGTTCACGAGAAAATGTGAGGTGAGTTGAAAAAATTGATTCAAATGAACTTATATAACTGCTATGAGAAAACAATTGATTTAAGAAGGTCCTTTCGCCATCAATGTTAAATAAAAAATATTAGATTACGCATAAAATTAATTTTTATCTAATAGTTGAAGTCCTTATTTATCTACTAGTGAATTTTAATTTAGTCTTTACCGTACAAATTTTTGAAAAAAAAATTTTTAAAAATGTTAGTATTTTTTCCGAGTCTTACGAGAAAGTCAGACCTTAACAACTTTCTCGAATTATGGTATTAACTACCGATTAGATGGGGTAAAAAACCCTGATAAAAAAAAGTATTAAGACAAAGAAAAAAGTATTGAAAAGTATTGGTTTTCTAGTCAATCCAATACATTTCAATACTTTTTTTTTTGTCTCAATACTTTTTTTTATTCAGGGAAAAACTCAAAATAATGTTTTTGAAATATTCAGGTTTCATTTTTTGCAATAAAATCTATAGGTTGCCGTGGAATATATGGAGAAATCAAAATTATAAAATCACAAAAAATTCTCAAGCAATCTACATTAAAATGAAGTCAAAACATTTGGCAACGTTGCGTAGCGCGCAAGCTTCAGACCATTCAATAAATTCAAACTAATTTATTTATTTACACTGACTGCAAAAACTTAAACGTGGTTAAGGTTATATTGTGCAAATGAAAATGTAAACAACCGAGGTACAGCGTTGCCAAATCACGGTTAAGTTACTAGCAGCTGATTTGAAAGAGTCAAATTAATTTTTGTATTTAACTATTTTTTTTTTATTTTCAAAATTTCAACGATTAATGCCTCATATACTATTTATTTTTTAATTTTAAGAATTTTAATGGGTTTTTTATTTTAATTTATCGTATATTGACTACTACAGTTGTTTTGACTCAACTGGAGCGAAAGGACTTCCTTAAGCTCATCTAAGTTCATTTTTTCGACTCTGGAATGCATGAAAATTACGTTGACTTATTGTTAACAATTGTAAAAAACTTTCTGTTTATCAATTTATTAGTCAAGTTGTTGAAATAAGTATTTCTCTGCTACTTTATTTTAACTTGGGGTATAATAGATTTACCGCAATCTTTACTGAAAGTTAAGCCCTAGTAATAACTAATTGCTCGAAACTTAAAGTTGTTACGAATTTGACGTCAACTTGATAGCAAGTTTTAATCCTTGATGTCAACTTTTTATCAAGAAATGTGACTGGTTGTATTAGTTCACGACTTGAAACAATCTGGGGTAAGTGTGGGTATTACTGCGGGTGTAGGTATTACTGCGGATTTTTTTTATTTCAATGATAAATAAATGGTACTTGAGCTTTTTAAATAAAAAAAATTGTTGCTAATAATTGAAATCTTCAAGAAAATATTTGCACAGTAGTTTTACACGTACAACAATTATTCAATTTGTTATTAATAAATTAAAATTAACTGGCTATGCAGGTAGTAAACTATAGCTTTTTTGTGAGTTTCCGTACGAAAAGAGGTGATACTAAAAGATCTTTTCCTTTACATAAAATGGTTCAAATTTAATATTTTTTGCATATAAAAGTAAGATAATAATCCGTCTTCAATATCAGTCATGTATTAAAAATTGAATTTTGATCAATTAATATTGGTTATTTAAGGAAGCAGTAATAGGTACCAATAAACTAAGCATGTTTGTATTACTGCAAATGTTTTCAATAATCCGCAGTAATAGAAGCACCTCTATTTTTATGCATTTGTACCAATTACTGCGGATGTAAAATACATTTATTCTAACCTAAAAAGAAAATATTACCTGTCAAGTTGCCTGTAAATTGCCCTTAGTTAAAAATAAATCTTTAAAATAAATTATGAACAGAAATTTGATAAAACAATAAAACAAATAAATCGAAGTTGATGAAAAATACAAGCAGTAATTATAATAAAGAATTTTGTTATGTGAAATTAAGCAGTGAAACTTTCAAACTAAGAAATTTCCATTAAATTAAGTGAATGTAACTTTAAACATATTCAAAAATTTTTCTGATTGATTTAAAATAATTCAAAATGATTATTTTCAATCAAGATTTGTTTTTATCCGAGCAAGTTAATTTTTTAATTACTATCAGGACTCTGCTTGTTATGTTATACATCATTGGAATAGTCATTATTTTTAATTAAGACATGCTGTGTTAAATTATCATGTTTATTGATATGAATTCAAATTATTTCAGGAATACGTTTTTCTAATCAAGTTATTTTATTTAACAAATACCTAATTAGGTATCTTTCAAACGTATTTTATTCATTTCTTATATGATCCCGAAGTTGTTTGTCATTGAATTTCAGCCGCAGTAATAGACTCGCAGTAGTTGGGTCATTCGCAGTAATTGGCACGCAGTAATAGAGACAAGCTCCTTTTATACCCGCAGTAATACATGCATATGACTTTTTTTTGAAATGCTTATTTTTTAAACAAAATATTAGTTTATCGCACTCTTGATTTTTTTTTAAGTCAATAATGAGTCAAACTTTGATTAAAAAAAAAAGTTATTGTTATTTTTGAAAAATTCAATGAAAATGCTTCTGAAATAAAACATACAGAAAAAACCGCAGTAATACTCACACTTACCCTAATGTAGAAGAAAGCTTAAAGTTAACAATGATGTTAAGTTGGTGTTTTTTTTTCTATTTTTTAATTTTGGTTTTGTTTAAAGTTAAAAAGAAAACCATGGTGATACCTCAGTTATAATTCTAAATTATTAAATAATAATAAAATAATAGTAAAAAATTAACTAAAAAAAAAAATTTAACGAAATTTCACTATAACAAAATTTTTACAAACTCTGCAAGACTTACATTTTAAAACTGTAAAATTACATTTGAAACTATCAAGGTTAATTTTTTAAAATTATTATTTATGACTTTTTCAGTTTTTTACTCAGAGCTCCTTTCATTACTACATAAATTGTAACTTTTCAATTACCGTTTTTTTCGTCTATTTTCACTTCAATAAAATTGTAATAGATTAAGGAACATGAGAAATAAGTAAACGAAATCGTTTATATTTGTTTGTGTATTAACAATTTATTTAGTCGTTTTCTGTTAAACATACAAGAATCATTTCTTAACGCATTTTTAAAACTATTATGGATACGTTACATTGATATGATTTTGATAATATTCATATTGCAGAATAATTAAAAAAATTTCCTCAATTTTTATTCCAGACATTTTTTTTTTAATTTTTCAAATATATTGTAAATAAAATACCAACTGTTGTTTAATTATCTTTCATAATTTATAAACTTCTATTCCATAATTAAACATATGTATTTATTGCTCAGCTGAATTGTCAAGCATATACCATTAATATTTTTAAAAGATATATTGTTGTAATAAATAATTTATCGATCAATAGTAGTATTTTATCACAAAAAAAATTTCTGATCAAAAACGATGTTATTAGCACTTGTTTTAATTTAGCGTCATTTTATAAATATTGTCTTCATGGTACACTTATGAAATTTAATTTTATATTTTATTGACAATCAATAAAAAGTGATCCAAGTGATCAAGTCAGAGAATGAATCCGACCAATGAATGAACATTATTTTGTAGTTAAAATATGCGATAAAATACCAATGGCAATTTATGTCATGTATATAATGAGCACGCTTTTAAAATGGTGCAATCTTTTCAGTTTATTAATTTGTTATGAATTTCAATCAATTAAAATTTTAAATATATCAATTGATGATTAAAAAATAACCATTATAATTTAATTAAATTTTCACTGATTAAACCATTCATTCACTCACTTAGTCACTGTATACTGTTATATATTTATGTATTGTTTACAAATATTACTATGTATAATAATATTGTTATATAAGTTTACGATGGTTATTTTAATATAATTTTAATACACAAAAATGTTTCAAGTGATTGGAAATTTTTTGACGATTACATTGAAAAAATATATATCAATTTTAAAAAGATAATAATCTAAGGGCGTATGTAGGTACATGGATATGTATGAGTAAATAGCAGAAGTATTTAGCTCAATTTTGTTTATTTATTTTTTTTCACGTCTCAATACCGAAAGTCATCTTCTTTTGACTTCTTTCACTTCAGTACAGTTATACTTCCAAAATTTCGGGATATATACTTATTAAATTATACATATATAACATATAAATATAATGGAAATGAAAAAAAAAGAAAAATAATTTATAAATAAAATTATATTATTATTTTCATGGTTAATTAAAAAAATTTCTCAATTTACATATAAAATAGTTTCTTTATAAATGTGTGTCCATCACGAGACATTGAATATTAGCTTAGATAAGTTACGATTAACATTTAATAGAATAAATATATACAATAATTATAACAATACAATTAATAATAATAATAACATTGCAATAAAAATAATAACTGATTAATTAAATGAAAAAGTGCATTAATTTTCCAATAGATAACAACAAGGTTTAAGATTATAAATACTCTATTACGGTTTGTTAAAATTAAGTATTAATTAATTTATTTAAATAAACAAAACAGAAAAAATAATATTACTAATATGAGAACAGTCTAATAACACAGCTATCGATAGTCAATTTTATCATATACATATACATACATGGAGCCTACTGACAAAGTCTTAACTGTTATTAATTATAAGAAATTGTCAAACTATCACGTTCCAAACATGGTGAACTTAATACTTGATCCACTCCATTGAGTTTATACTCTTTAACTTCCTTATATTTATTTATAGAAAGTTACAGTAGTCCGGAGATCAAAAAATTATCTATTTCTATCATTCTCAAAGTCTCTACCATTCACATTTATTATCACTATTAAATTAGCAAAAATTTTATCAAGGAAAGGTTGTCGCATATAAAGCCATGCGATAAGAAAATTAACTTACTTATATTGAATAATTTTATATCAATTTCCTCATCACATCATAAATATATATATATATATATATATATATATATATATATATATATATATATATATATATATATATATATATATATATATTTACATATATTTATGTTAATATATATTAATTGTTCGTTTGTGTAATGGATTTAGTAAATTGTCAATGATTTTGATTAGATACATAAAATTCACATTATGTAATATATATAGAATAATATTAATCACTAACAAGTTATTTAAATCCACCATCTTGGTATTTAAAATTGCTTACAAAGGTACAACTTTTTCATTCTGATGTATTGGAGTTTCGTAAGCCGGCACACATTTATAGTACTGAGCCGGGTATGAAGTATAAAGATTTGTTGAAGGAGAAAGTCGACCACGAAATCGTCCTCTTACCAAGAAGATCATGAGAATTGCGCAGAGAAATGTTAGAACAGCTATCAAAGTAATGGGCACTATTCCCCAGCCTACTCTGGTGCCTTGATGAGTCTCATTTTTATTGTTGGCATCCTGGAAAAGGTTTTAAATATTGATAAATACATTTAAATAGATTTTAATAATACAGTAGTGCTGTGCTAGGCATAAAAGTGGTTACTTGTGTTTTGACCACTCTGGGATATTAAAAGTTTTTTATTTTTAATTTTCACTGATACTAACAATCACGTTTGTTGACAAAAACATTAAAAATTTGATTTAAATCAGAGAAATAAAAAGTTGTATCTACACGGAAAAAAGAAAACTCGAAAAATTACAGTATAAAATGTAAAATCGGTCCCGTCGTAATCAAAACTAGAAAAATTACAGTTTGAAATAACATTTTTCTAAATTCAATTTTTTAATTTAATATTCAGAGCTTTCAATGTAAATATTACATTCTACAATGTAATTCTTATAAAACCAGTAATAATTACAATCTGAAACTGTAATTTTTCCAGTTTTCATCACGAAGCGCCACGTTGCATTATATACTGTAATTTTTCGAGTTTTCTTTTTTCCGTGTACTTTTAACATCGTAAAAATTTTTAATTTTAATGATTACATTAATTAAACAAGTTGTCATACTTGAAAAATTTCTTGTATTGAATCTTGTTATTTTGGCTTAAGAAGCCAATAACTTCGATCGATAACTACTGGGACTTGATTTAAGAATACACTGAAAAAAAAATTAGTTGACTGAAGAAAAAAAAATCTTGAACCGAGAACATAATTTTGAAGAGATTCATAGTCTCGAATCAAAGAGAAATTTTCTTGAGGTAAGAAATTTTTCTTGGTTCATGTATTTTTCTGCTTGAAACAAGAGCATGAAATTTTTCAAAATCATCTTCTCAGTTTAAGAATTTTTGTCTTGAATCACGTTAATTTTTTTATCAGTGTAAATAATCTTCAATCAATACAATCGAATTCTATATCCAAAAATAACTTCATTGTTCAACTAATAATCATTTTCTTCTAAGAACTTCATATTTTTTCAAGATTGTTCTAGTTTCTCCAAAACTGAATATCTTGAATCAAAACCCTGATAAAAAAAAAACTAAGTAAAAAGTATTGCAAATAATGAAATTTGAATTCCTTCGCTGTTGTTTCAAATTCTTTTTTCTTATCAGGGAAGTGAAATTAAAAAGAAAATATTTCTTAGAATCGAGTAGTTTTTTTTTTTATGTACGTTATTAAAGGATTTGAATTAAACATTTCACCACCTTTATACTTAGCACGGCAGCGTACTAATTTAATTAAAGTTTAAAAAAAAAAATTCACCTGATTGATAGGACAAACGGGACAACAGGTGTCTTGTGATGCTGGCAGAGGATTTGAACACGCGACAGAACACACTGTTTCTTTGCAGCTGAGTCTACCAGCGAGATCGCATGTACAAGACGTACAAGCATCAAGATTCCAAGATGAACCTTCCGAATGTGTACGATTTTTTCGGTCCACACAAACGGCACGGCAACGGCATATCTTTAAAAAATATAAAATAGTAAATAATTTCAAATAATAAAATACAGATAACTTATATAATAAAAATGATAATAAAACTAAAGTTTAAATAGTACCGGACAACCACGTCTATTAAGTTTATATCCATAGGAACATTTCTTCTTGCATTCAATAAGCGGTGGACAACCAATGGCCTGAGGTTTGCATTGGCAGAGTGTACAATCGTTTTCATCCATGACAAGACCATGCTCACAGTGCAAATCGCATTTGAGCTGCGGACAGATGATTCCCGAGTCGTCCTTCTCAACTAGAGTTCCAGGAGCGTTTACTGGGATAACAGTAGCGTCATGTTCGGGATTGCTCTCACAAGCGCAAACAGGACAACCTCCCTGGTCCTTCACAAGCACACAATGGAGACCACAGTGCGGTAGCTCGGGGCAAATTTTGTCCGTTGGATCTGGGCTCGCTGTATTCTGCAAATAGAACCATGAAAAAGGTATTTTACTGTGTTGCAGTTTTTTATCTAAATTTTTTTTTCATTTACTTTATTTTATTCTACTTTATTTAATTTTGTTTTATTTTTAGTCACTATTGTAGCTACTATTTATATATTATGTATATACATATATATGTTCGTTCTTTGTCGTTCCGTTTTTCACCTCTACTCGATGAGTTGAGAAATATATATTAGAAACGTGTCTGACCGAGCGTACATTACACCGTGAAATACAGATGAATCAGAAAATTGCAAGTAAAACTCAACTAAAGAAAATAGCAAGAGAACTGCTGGTTCTGCAATATGAGCGGAAAATTGGAGAGATGAGAATATGAGAAGTGGATGAGTAATAACTTATAGTAGTTTAAAATCTAATTAAAGTGTTCATTTTTATTTTTATTCTTTGATATTCGTTTTCAACTTTGTTGTATGGGATTAATGAAATACGAAAATTAATAGAACGTTCCACGGGAAAATTTATTTATAACTTGAATATTATTTGGCGTTTACCACTAATTTACAAACATTGTGAAGTTCTTACCAACTAATAAGTGAATAAATTATAGCTTTTAAATTTTAATGGAGATTAAGTTTTTAATGAAAATTTTATTTCATGACATAATTTAAATGCTTATTTTTGAAAATATAGAATCACATATGATTTATTTTGAGTTTTAAAAATTTTAGAAGAGAAAATTGAAGAAGTAATACTTTAAAGCTTTTTTAGGGTGGAGATTTTCTGAATTAATTTTAATAATGAAATTACTCTATCCATTTAAATAAGAATAAATGATAGTTTTAAATTCATGTAGGGAGAAATCCATAAATTATGTAAAGCGTTTTTTAAGGCTACTACAACTCCTTTTTAGTGATAATTTTTCATAAAAAGTAAAATTATTGACCCTTATTATTATTGATATGAAAGAAAAATATTTCTTTTTTTTTATAAGAATAAATTATAGTATTTAATGAAATCATTTAATATGAAGGAACATACCTACAATTCATTAATTCTATAAAATGTCATTAATGTAAATTTTATATATTTTTTTGATTTACATCCAGGTACACGGAAAAAAAAATTTCGTTCTGGTAACGTAACTGTAGAGTTACCACAACTATACACAGTTTACTGTTCGTTGTAGAGTTACAGTAACAAAATGTTTTTTAGTTCTGATAACTCAATGTTGTTGAGCTCTCAGAGCTCTACGGGATTGTTCTCAGAGCCAAACGGTATAGTTAGGAGCGCTCTACGTTGCGTAGTAGTGGAGTGCGCTGACATATTTCATAACCTTCTAAAATGTCAAACAGAATTATTTTGTTACTAATCTATATTATTAAAAATATATGAGGACAATTAAGTTCCCAATTTATTTATTTAAGGAAATAGGTTTTTTTTTTGTCAAATTGAATTTTGTTAGAACAGTTTTGTATTTATGGTTTTTAAAGGTTCATTTGCAGTGACTGTTAATTTAATTTATTAGTTGAATATATTGTGATAAGTGATAAGTTATCGGAATACATTAAAAAGACCCCATTTAACACAAAATAAAATTTGTTTTCTTTTATTTATCTTTTCTTGTGCATATACGGTAGTGATTTTATGTCCAATATTTATTAATATAATCAAGAAAATAAGATAATTTTGTGACGACCATATTGTTATTTTACAAATAATTTTTATTTGTAATATAAGTTCTATTATTATTTTATTTCTATTATAATACTATTCTTATTTGTCATATACAATTATTGTTGGCAATATAAATTCGTTCTGTCGCATTTATTTATTAAATTATTAATGCTAAATCGTAAAAAAAATTATTAATCAGACTGCCAAAAATTTGTTATAGTCTCAGAACGATCCTGTAGAGTTGTGAGAGGTAAATAACGTTTAGCTCTGAGCTCAACGATGTAGAGTTGCAGGAGCCAAACGGTATTGTTACCATAAGAATACGTTAACCTACTGGAACTTTTTACAACTAACTACTATAGAGTTCCTATAGCAAAATTTTTTTCTCCGTGTATATATCAAATCAATTAAAAATTGATTGAATCATTGGCACTTGGCAGAGTCTTTAAATAATCCAAAGGAAATAAATATATCCTCAGATTCGGTAGAATCTGGCGCCAAGTTCCGTTCAAATCCGTTGTAAACGGAGCGCCAGACTACCGACTGTGTTTACTGTAAGCAGAACGGTATTTCGAGGTTGCAAAATTTTATTTAATTATATGGTTCTCCTTTTTCCAAAATGATATATTATAAAATTAATTTATACTTTATTTTACTGATATTAATTAATTATAATCAATTATACCACTTAATTCACTTAAAATTATTAAATTTTATCAGCACAAACTATAGTAAGCCCAGAAATTTCGATCCTGACTTTTTTTCGATGGGGAATATCAGCGCCACAGACTAGATAAAATAAAAATGAGTAGCAATCCTTCCTATAGACACGCAACTACAGTAAAAAAAAGTGATTCATAGCTTGCATCTATGGCCGCCAGGGTGCACTAGAATTACATCTACATAAACTGTAGGTTCAAGGGGATAGTTTGCAGTAAAAAATGCAGTCAACACGAGATTTAAGTTGTTATCAATTGTAAATTTTCATTATAATTACAAAAAATACTAAAATCCGAACAAAAACAGTTTCACTGTAAAAAAGTCGCGCCAAGTCCACGTTCATAAGACTATTAGGAAAAAATTTTTTTCTTTACAAAAAATACAAAATAAAAAAATTAAAAATCCGAGTAACCGATATGATTGTTTATGATTTTCGGAAATTAAAAAAAATTTTATTGTAAATTTAAAAATTAAAAAAAAAATTTTAGAACGTACTTGGTGTGCGTCATTGTGTATTTCAATTTTTTTAAAGTCCTAGTAAATAGATTTTACGAATTTCATTAAAAGTAAAATATTTTGTAACCGCGCACACTAAATACGTTCTAAAATTTTTTTTTTAATTTTTAAATTTACAATAAAATTTTTTTGAATTTCCGAAAATCATAAACAATCATATCGGTTACTCGGATTTTTTAATTTTTTTATTTTGTATCTTTTTGTAAAGAAAAAAAAAAATTTTTTTTCCTAATAGTCTTATGAACGTGGACTTGGCGCGACTTTTTTACAGTGAAACTGTTTTTGTTCGGATAGGGCATTTCGCACCAAATCGACCAATTTTGACTCCGACCTCTTTTGATTTGGCTGAAATTTTTTAATCTTTTCCTACTCCATAAAAAACGTTTTTCAGAATTTTTTCAAATTTGATTTTTTTTCGAAAAATTATTTTAAAAAATAGAAGGAAGCTGTGAATAATTTTTTTTTTCGAAAACTGAAATTCAAAAACGAAAAAAATGAAAAAAAAAAAAATGTGATTTCGTCGATTTTTTACCAAATGATAGATTTTCAAAAATTAAAAAATGGCTAATTCGGGATTAAATGGGTAAAATGTCTTTTTCAAAAGCCTATATGAATAGAAACCTACATGTTATAGTTGTTACGAAGTACGATAAACATCAATAACTAATCTCAACGCGTTCAATATTGAATATTAACGTTCGTATTGCTTTGAAAAACAGTAATAAATCATCCAGCTGTAAAAAAATCATAAACTACTTATTATTTATTAATCATTCCTGCTTAATTTCTTATAATTACTTGAAAGATTAGTTATTGATGTTGGTTGCGACAACTACAAAGTTTATTTATTTATTATCTTCGTATTTATTTTAAGTGTTTGATAAACTCTCAATAAATAGAGACCTTGCACTCCTGAGACGAAACGTCGGAAATCAATTATGGTTTAGTTGTTTTTTGACATAAAAAATTTTCTAAGTATCCGGGATTCTACTGATTTATTTGTTTTTTTTTTTTTTTTTTTTTTTTTTTTTTTTTTTTTTTTTTTCATTGTTGAGATGAATTATTAAAAATAAAAATTAAAAAAGTTATTAAAAATAACAGCAGTTTCAAGTAAACGAGACAATGTTAATTATAATTGAAAAATAATATTTAATCTTATAATCTTTCTTCCACGTTGTGGTAAGATTCTTATTAAACTTAGTCAACTACCCCCCCCCCCTACCCTTTAATTATTAATAAATCATTGCTGGTTGATAGATTAAAAAAATATAATATTATTTTTAAATAATTTATCGTTGCAATAGAAAAAAATTATCTTGATTAATCTTCAGCGCAGTTGACAGTTGACAGTAAAAGCGGATGAAAAAAAAAAAGATTATAAATAATAGCAGAGGAAGTAACTAAGTAAGATTAACCGGGTAGAGAGTTAATTAATCAGTACGATACCTCGTCAGTTGAACATTCACAAGTAGGACAACTGTCAAAGTTGTCAGCAGCCCGGAGATGACAAGGCGGCTCACAGGGCTCTAGAGAATCACAAGTCTTATCGGATAAATTGGGGGTGGTTGTGAAGATTTGTGTCTCATTGGTATGTTCAAGACAATGTGGGCAACATTCTCCTTCTACCAAAGGCGCAGCACTTTCGCAACTTTTGCACATAGTTGAATGACAAGAGACACTTCCCATCTGATTGATTTCTTCGCACGTGCAGTTGACACAAGGACCTTGTTGCCAGTGTTCACCGATGGCATGGCGTACTCCAGAATCTGTGCAGTCTTTGGGAAGTCCATCGTCTCCACCGACATAGGATATCGGCTCTAGAAACATTAAACAAGTATAATTAATATTTGTATTTAATCCAAGTATAATATATATTTCAGAGTCATTGAAGTTAAGTTAAACTTTTTAATTATAAATTAGTTTTGAACTGAGAGCATGATGTTGCTGCATTCCTGGTATATATAAGTATTTAGTTCTAGTCACTGTTAATTGCCTGTGGCAGTAAGAGATACCACGTATCTAAAAGTGTGCTCAGAGGAGTAATCAGTTTCTGTGGTTAAACTGTATGACTTTAGTAATTACCTGAAGGAACGCAGTCGTATAAAGCACAGCACCTTCCTGGGGTTTCTGAAGCTGGTCTCACTTGAACCGGTCTTTCACCTCGTTCACATTTGTGCGGTGGACATGGTGATACACATTTACATATACCATCTTCGCTTGAAACACTATCTTCTGGACATTTTGATCCGTTTATGCCTGAAACATTTGAATTTTAAATATTTTGTTAGATTTAGGTTTTTACAATTCACATGAGAGTTATTATTTAAATTAATTACGTTTATATCTGAATCTGATCAGGTAAAATAACGATTGAAAACATTTTAAGGAAATTCATAGACCATTTTCACGTACGGAAACACCATTAACATAAATATACGTCTTGATAAATATCGGTTGAATAGGAATTACAATGTAAACCTAGCGGCAACGCGAACGTCGATAGAATCTTAATGTAATAGCGTTTGCGTCAAGATATAGTGTAATGTAATATGCAAATTCATCCAGGGAAATTTAAGGCTTGATCTCATCGCGTTTTTTAAGTATATATATACATATATATATATATATATATATATATATATATATATATAGAGTTTATATATATATATATATATATATATATATATATATATATATATATATATATATATATATATGCATATATTAGAGTGGTTCATTTCCGCAAAATTTTTTTTTTTTTCGGTGCTCATGCAAAATATTAATCTACATATAGAAAAAAAAATTCTTACCAAGTTTGAGCTCTTAATAATAATTTTAAGTACTTACAATAAAAATTTGAAGTTTTACCATTTAAAATGCATGTAAAAAAATTTTTTTCAAATTTCTAATGCTTACCCGGCTTTTATAATATTGCAAATCGGTTTGATGGACCTTGCGGGGAATTTCACGCTCTTCAAAATAGTTTTCGAGTTTTTTTGTGTAACTCGCACTGGTTCACCGGTAGGAGTCGTCAAAGTACAGTTTTTGAAAAAAATATATTTTTTTTTAATTTTTCGAGCAAACCGCCAAAAGTAGGAAAAAAGAAAGGACTGACTCATAAAAAAAAAGTTATCCAACCAATATTTAATGAATTTACAGCCATTTTTATACCGGAAAACGTAAGAAATTGATAAATACTAACTCATAATGTTATTTAGATTCATTTTTTTTATTTATTACCATTATGTTTCCCTACACTAAGAATTTTTTTAAAATCATTATGATTTCTCACTCATAATAAATATTAAAACACACAAATTAATAAACAAACTACAAGAATAAAATTGTAACATTTGCAATCTATGTTGCAAGATCTTGCAATTTTTCAACATTTCTGTCGTTTACAAAAAAAATTAAAATGAAGATTATTTAATTTTTTGTAACAAAATTTCAAAATTAGCAAAAAATTTTATTTTTTTCATTGTCAACTTTATTCACGCCAACTTTGTATAAGTAGAAATCATTCTTTGAAAAATTGCACCAAGCAGTCCTGAGATGGCATATTCTAACATTGCTCTAGTTAATTAGCATGATATTACCGTCTCTATTGTCTATGTTGACAAATTTGATCCTTTATGGCATACCTAACCTCAAAATAATTTTCTCATTGTTTGTTGTATTAAGTGATTAATCCGAGAATCAATTGACGCTGATACTAAGACAGAATAATCCAATTTTTTAATAAACTATATTCAAATTACTATTTTAATATCAATTTTTTGCTGTCACTTGTGTTTAATGGTATATATCGTATTTAAATTAGTTCTTGATATTCTTCAGTATTTATTTGATTACATTTCATTAACTTTCTAACCTAACTATTGTTCATTATGACTGAAGTAATTGGTAATAGGACATATAACTATTTAGTTGGCTTTCAAATTAAAGAATTTAATTGTTATAAATTACCTACTTATCGTGACGTTATTAATTTATTTATGTGTAAACATTTGACGTTAAAATTGACTGTACGTATCAGTACTACCGAAGTTATCGATGAATTAGAGGCTATGTGTGATAGAATTGGAATTCCCACAACACTGAAACGAAATAGTATTCGGAAGTTTGAAAAGTTCTATGACGATTACAAAGACATTAAGAAACGAAAATCTCTTAACAATCTCTCAGACAATCAAAAGCACAAAGTGGAAAATTTCGTTAATCAATTGAACAAATTATTCGATATTGCTGATAATAGTGAAGTTGAGAATCTTCAAAGTGATTTACAATTATTTTCAGAAGAATGTCGACAAAATGATGGCAATAAATGTTTACCATTAATATCTAAGTTAAACGAAAATGCAATAGTACTTTCTGATCAATCAGTTTTGCAAGATATACAGGATGAAATACAAGATGAAAATAACAACATTGAATTTAGTAAGTATAGAATTCTATTCACACTGATGATTGAATTGTCATTTCTGCATTCATAATAATGAATTTATCCTATTATCATATTAAATTTCGCACTTTTTGGCATTCATTTTTGCGATTTTTAGTAAATTCTGTCGTCATATCCTTAGAATATTGAAAAAGTTTAGAATTTCATTTTTGTTAAATAGACAAGTTAAAATATGACATCGGTACAGAATATGTTATAATTAAAGATATCCTGGACGAAAAAAAAAATACTCTACTACCCTTCATCGAAGATCATCAACAGGTAAAAATATTGTACAGTTTTTTACTAATGGAAAAAATTATTGCTAAGTTGTGCTTTGTTTCTCTCACTGAGTAAACAATTTTCATATTTTAATATTAACTACGTTTCATTTTTTACAGAATCGAACTTCAAGAGATGACTATCATGAACTTTTGACGTTGAGCTACATTTTTTTAGGAGGTGTACCAAACAAAGGTATACAATTTAGAGCTCCTGGTGCTATGCACCATGCTCGTTGGCTATCAAAAGCTATCTATAGTTTAAAAATATATATGTTCAGAGAACAATTTCACGTCAACCCTTCAGAATTGTTAGCTTTACGAGAAGTTTGCTTATTTATTGTTTTTTTTTTTATGTTGAAGCATGGTTCGTAGCAACAAATGCTATTGAAGCTCCGTATCATGACTTAAAACTATTTCAAAATTTATTAGAGTATATAAAAAAGATCACCCAAAAGTTGCAGAAGCTGATTTAGAGAAACTTTTCAAGCATTTGTGGTACTTAAACGAAAATCTTACAGGCTTGGCGCTTTTTGATCAAAAGCTATCCCGAGAAGAAAAATTAAAAATAGTTGATTCTATTAAAAACAAAAATCGAGCAATAGTAAATATCCTCGATTTACTTTAGACAGGAAAAAGCTTGAAATAATATCGTCTAAAAGTATAAGTGATTTTGTGACTCAAGAATCTCTCACTATTTTTGATAAGTTTAATTTGACGTGTGAATTTCTAGAAATCGACCCTGATTTGTGGGAAACAGATCAAGAATACATTACTTGCTGCGAAACTTTCAAAAAACTACGTGTTGTTAATGATACTGCCGAACGATGTGTTGCACTCATTGAAAAATTTAACGAGTTTGGTACATATGATGAAGATCAGAAACAATATTTATTATTAATGGTTCAACAATGTAGAAAATACTTTCCAACGTGCGCCAACAAACTATATTCAGCTTTAAAATCTTGATGTGTTTTCAATAACATTAGTAATTATTTGAAATTTATTAACTTGTTTTTAATAACTATTTAAATGTTTATCACATTTCAAGCATTTTACATAATAACGTAACCTTCTGTATATTTTGATTAAATTTTTGTTGCTTTTTTATGAATTCATGTGTTGTTTTTGTATTCATTATGAGTAAAAAATCATACTAATTTTAAAAAAGTTCTTAGTGTAGGGAAATATAATGGTAATAAATAGAAAAAATGAATCTAAATAACATTATGAGTTAGTATTTATCAATTTCTTACGTTTTACGGTATAAAAATAGCTGTAAATTCATTAAATATTGGTTGGATAACCTTTTTTTTTATGTCAGTCCTTTTTTTCTTCCTACTTTTGGCGGTTTGCTCGAAAAATTAAAAGAAAATATATTTTTTTCAAAAACTGTACTTTGACGACTCCTACCGGTGAACCAGTGCGAGTTACACAAAAAAACTCTAAGGCTATTTTGAAGAGCGTGAAATTCCCCATAAGGTCCATCAAACCAATTTGCAATATTGTAAAAGCCGGTTAAGTATTAGAAATTTGAAAAAAAAAATTTTTTTTACAGGCATTTTAAATGGTAAAATTTTAAATTTTTATTGTAAGTACTTAAAATTATTATTAAGAGCTCGAACTTGGTAAGAATTTTTTTTTCTATATGTAGATTAATACTTTGCATGAGCACCGAAAAAAAAAAAATTTTTGCGGAAATGAACCACCCTAATATACAGAGTGTCCCAGAAGTAACGGACGCCATTGTAGCATCTGATAAAAAAAATAATTCTGAGACGAAAAGTCTTTGCCATTTTTTTAATCAGACGCATAGATAATTAATTATTAATTAAAATAACGTCCTTTTATGCGTTAGAGAGAGAGAGAGCACTAGTGTCAAGTGCGTTCCAACGAAGACGCTTGCACGTGTGAATGTGTAAGTAAATATGTGTTACTACGTTAGCTATAGAAACTAGTTAGTCATACAGTTAGTTGTGTCTTTGTTTGGCACATACTTGACTGGACACTGGCACTCTCTCTCCCTGTATATATATATATATATATATATATATATATATATATATGCATATATATATATATATATATATAAATATATATGTCGGAAAAGCATTATTAGGGGCGTTAGTACAGTCCATTGGATTCGTTTATTCAATTATTTATTAATTTAGAATAATTAAAATATACGCTAACTTGTATAAACAATACTACGATTAATTATCCAAATATAATTAATATACAAGGTAAAAGCGCTGGGGATGTATGCGATCTTTACTTGATCAATGCTCAACGAGAACTACTCGTCTCAGTACCCTAAGTACTTCTTCTCTCAAAAATATTTCGACAGCCCTCATTGTCTGTCGATATCTTTAACTGTATACTTTTTACTTTTATCCTGTGACCTCGGCTACGTTTGGTGACCATTGTCACTCCGGACTCAAGCCCATTGCCATAACCATAAAAATTATAATCGGCTTAAGTTATAAATAATTATTAAATATTCTATGCTTTACAATTTTGCTTAAAACTAACAGACAAACTAAAATATTAGGAATTTCCCTATCTTTAGGAAAACCCAGCTCGATATTATCTCCGACATATATATATATATACAGGGTGTCCCAGAAGTAACGGACGCCATTGTAGCATCTGATAAACAAATGTTAGTTCTGATGAAGAGTTCTTAGCTATTTTTAAGATGACGCATAAATTAAATTTCAAAAATCGTCAAAAATAATTTTTTTTTGCGTTACGGTATAATTTTATAGACTAAAAAATAATAAGTTTCTGAAAATTGCGTTCAAAATTTGAAGAAAGGCCGCTCATAATTTTTCAATTTATTAGTGCATTTGTTTAGATTTTTCGAGCGACCTTTTACTATTCAAATTAAAATTAGTTGCATTTTTTTTTTTTACTTTACTGGACAACATAGAAAATATAATTTTTTTAATTTAATAATTAATTATCTATGAAGTTAATTAAAAAATGGCTAAAGACTTTTCGTCTCAGAATTATTTTTTTCATCAGATGCTACAATGGCGTCCGTTACTTCCGGGACACCCTGTATATATATATATATATACTCTTTTTATGTATGGTTTGAGTCGTGTATTCGGACACTATAGATTTTAAGAGACTTGAAAAACATTTCACAATTGTTAGAAATTTTTGAAAAAGTTGAAAACTAAAGAAAATTTTCAGAATCTGATGAAAATTCAACTTTTGAAAATCCAACTTAAATCAATAACTTATCAATTTTTGGAAGTTGTCAATTTTTAAAGAAAAAAATTACAACTACTAAAAACTATATCGAATGATCAATCAAAAATACAATACAATTTAGAGATTATCATGTCCTAATAAGAAAACTAACTATTCAAGAAAAATAACCGTGGATTAAGACAACCATTTTTAAAATAACCGGTTGTCTTCCCTTATTCTCTTAGTTTCCAAATTCTTGGGTTGAAATCTTTATATCTTCGATTGATAACTATAGTCACTTGATTCAATACAATATTATCTTCAATCGATATATCTTCAACTAAGAATAATTATCTTCAATTAATAGCAATCTTTTTAATTGTAAGAATTTTATAGTTTTAAGTAGTAGTTTTTTTATGCAAATGTTATCAGCTTGAGTTAAAAAAATAAAATCTTCATTTGAGAAAACAAATCTTTGCATAAAAAAATTTCGGAAAATATTTAAGTCTCTTTGACGTGATAGAAAGTAACAGAAATCTTACTGTTTTGTGGTTTCAACGTATATATTTTAAACAATTCCCAAGAGACAGGAATTGTTAGAAATTCATATGAATTAGTCTTATTTAAAAATAATAAAGTGCTTCATTGGAGAGTGAAATTTTCGAATGAACGATTTTTGGTTCTTCACCCAAAACTTTTATTTTCTTTATCCAAGAATTTAGTTCTTGTATTAAAAGAAGTGAATATTTTGAAACCAGATTAAAATTGTAAAAAAATACTGTTCTTTAGTCAAATAATTTTTAACTTCCCGCTAAGAAAATTGAAAATTTTCAAAAATCGGGAAGTTATTGTTTTCACCCCGTCTTTCGAAAATCGAGTTTTCATCAGATCTCGACGTTTTGAGGTCCTAGGAAGCTTCCCCGACTATTCCCGCGGTGATGTCACCGTGTCTGTATGTGTGTGTGTGTGTGTGTGTGTGTGTGTGTGTGTGTGTGTGTGTGTGTGTGTGTGTGTGTGTGTGTGTGGAATTAATCATTTAAAATTATAGTACATCTTTATATATACATTTTTCACAATAGTACAATGCAATAAGTTAAATTAATAGAAAAAATATAAATAAATAAACAAAAAATAGTTACATATTTAAACTTTTTTTAATTTTAAGGTTAAAATAAGCGGCAACTCATTTAGTTGGCTGTAGCTAGTCGTGTGATCCAAAGCAACAGTTCTCATTTAGCACAGGAATGGTTACTGTGCTGCACGAGAATGAGAAACGTTTGTCAGGTGACTGGTTCGTACGCTTGCGCAGTACTCATACTTATTTTATATAGTAAGGGTTCTTCTGCTCACGGGAATCTGTATTGTCCTAAAAGCTAACAGCGACTGTGAACATGAGAATCACTCGTGTTTTCAGTGTAATGTGTAACATAGGAATGGTTACTGTGCTGAACAATACTCAGTCATATGTAAAAACGACTCATTCTTATTATCACATGATCTAGTAATGTGCTAAGAACTTTTTTTATACACTTATCGCTCATTCTTGTGTAGCACAGTAACCAGTCGTGTTTCATTTTTTCCGTGTAGATGATTACTAGTTGTTTTTGATTAAATGTTAATTATATGTTATTGCAGATTATTTTTTTTTTTTTAGTTTTTTCGTATATTATTGTTATAAATATAAATACGAATTCCTTGTATAGCTTGATTAGTTTAAAATTTTTGTGTAGTTTATGTGACAGTCAAGAATTAGGTTAGGTTTAAAAATGTTTAAATAATGACTGAAAGCAGTTGGAAATTATTTTATGACTTTTTTTTTTTTATTTTTAAAAACATTAGCCTAGAAATCTGTATTATTGATATATTCATTAAAAATACACAATTATTTTTATCATAAGAAAAATATTTTTTAATGGAATTTTTACTTCTTTATTACTCCATGTACTTTATAAAAAAAAATAACATATTTTTGCGTAAAGTAGTATGGGATCAAATTATTTATACTAAAAAAACCTTTTATGAAAACACAAATGTTATTTATTTAATACAATATATAATGTTCATTGTTTTTCTTTATCAATGCAGTAGAATTATATACAATAACCACGGACACAGCATTAACACAGTTAACATAAGAAGATTTATTTCTTTACTAGACCTTCAAAAAACGACACGAGTTTTTAAGATTCCACTCGAGTAATTTATCAACAACCCAATTGTCCATATCGCTGTTAATGTAAATTGGTGCAATTATCGCTATTTCATCACCAAAATTGTAAATAAATAAACTCGTAAGTTTCAGACTTGGTTATGTGTGGTGGCGCTGAACGCGTCGTGGATAGTGATAATCACGATCCGTTTCGCTGTAGTAAGAAAACGTTTTGAGATATTCACTATACAGTTGAGCGTGGAATTTAGTATTCACTGTTTCGAGCATAACTGTATCCGTATGGTGAATATGACAATACTGTTTTGAGCTAATCACGATACAGTCAACGCTCTCTGTATTTGACTCACCCGTACAGGACCATTCTCTGTATTTGACTCGTCCTTGTCCATAAGAGCTGTGTTAAATCGTCAAATACAGAGGAAGAATGTGGTCAAATACAGAGAGCGGTCAAATACAGAGAGGTCCAATACAGAGAGCGTCGACTGTACTTCGTTCACGATCCACTGGATCGCTATAATAGCAATACTTTTTTCTCCGTGTAGCGGGAAGTTGCAGGGATGGCCTTTAGGGTCAACCGTTTTCCTAATTTTTTTATTTCAGTATCAGAAACAAATTGACAAAGAAAAGCTTTCATACCGTTGCCGTAAACATAAGATACAATTACATTTTTTTTAAGAATTCCGAAATTTTTTCAACAATAATTTTTACTACTAAGAAATTATACTTCATAAATTTCGTAGTAAATTAATTTTTTTTAGTGGAAAAAATAGAAAGTTTAGTATTAATAAAATGAAAAATCTCATTTTAAATGCGTTATATACGTAGGAAATGAAGACCTAAAAAAAAGAAATGAAAGAAAAAAAATTCGAGACAAAAAGAATGTCAGGGATTATTGAATGTGATACTGGAGTAGGGCTCGACATGAATTCTAGTACCCAAGAGATTTTATTTTTCATTCTCTAATGATATTCTAAAATTGCATGAATGTAAGTATTTCAATATCTTGGTATTATATTATTATTAAAACAAAGTTATTTTAATAGTTTAACATCAATAGGTATTATAAAAGTAAAAATAAAGTTTAGTTGAAAGGTAAGTATTTTTAATATGGTTGATGTTTGCAAGTCAGAACTTGTAGCTTAAACGTTTTTTAGTTTGAAAAGCTCAAAGAATCTTTTTTTAATGAAAGAACTTTTATTAAGTATTATATAAAAGTACTTAAATTCATTAATTATTTTCTGAAAAAGAAAAAAACCAATCAAAAAATCTATAAGAGGATATTGAAAACTATTTCGTTGTGTAATATTAAGAATGGTCAATTTAAAAATTTTTATATAAAATAATATCAGTTAATCTAAAAATGTAATCAGTTATTTCTAAAAACTTTCAAAGAACTGTTTACATAATTTTTATGTATATGGTACACCAAAAATTAAATTAATTTAATCTCCATTCCTGTCTTGACTTCCTTCCATTACAGAATTTTGTATGTATTCAATCTCGTTTTGCATGCACGACTCAGCGTCGTCCTGGATACGTTAATCTAATCTTTTTTCAAGCTCAGTCAACCTACCGGCCGTTGAGTCTTGTCGCCGTTTGAAGTTCCTCTTTAGAGAAAAAAAGTAGAGAAAAAAAAAAATAATGGAAATTATCTAGAAAGAAAGCAGAAAAAAAAATAAATGATCCTTTTATTTTATATCTTCGAATTAGAGTATCTTAAGGATAGCGATAAATTTGCAATTTTTTAAAAAACAAAAAATACTGTAAAACTCATACTTTCCTTAGTTAATTTAAGTCTTCATTAATATTTTGAGCATTCTATTTTATATTTTTAATACAGTGTTATAATTTATTAATCATCAACGATTTCGTGGAAAAAAAATACATAAATAAATGAAATAAAAAACAAAAGTTAGCTCTAATTAATTTTGGATCATCGTATCAGCAAGTTGCTCATATAGTTATGTATACTTTCTTTTAATTTATTTTTGTTGAATAGGCTAAAATTAATTTTTTAAAAAGTTGGGATGATACAAAAGTGCCTCATCGTTTATTTTATTTAGATTTAAAGAAATATTATTAAAAAGAAAAAACTTAAATCGATACAACTAAAAGATCAATTAAAAAAATTGAATTTTCACTTTATCAGCAATCAGTATTGAATATTGTTTGTGTAATTTTTATTTCTTCTAAGGCACTTCTTGAGGGTATAAATGACATAATACAGTAAATGTAAGAAAACGGTGAAAGTGACTAATTGTACATGTATAGTGGAGTCTTATCAACTTCTACTGAAAGGGATCTTAAATTCTAGGAATTGAAGTTGGAGAATACACATCAGTAGACGAGTCCTTCTTCTATTTTCCAGTGGGAAATGGTGGAGATACAGAATGAATTGAAGTTAGAGAACAAAGAAATTGGGTAGAATACTCTGTCATCAGAAGAAGACTGAAAAATATTGATGACCAATTGTATAAAATAAACGAATAAAAAAAAATTAATCAACATATATGAATATTTTTTGAAAGATTATGAGTGTGACAATAAAAATAAATAAGATTTATTCTAAGGACAAGCTGAAAATTACTCTACAAGATTTATCTCAATTCATTGCATATATTTTTCTGAATTATCTCAACTAGCTAATGCACAGACTGATAGAGGTTTTAAACTATCTTTTTATTTATATTTTTTGGTAAATGTAGGCATGTAAACTATTATAGATATTTACTTTAAGCGTGATGACCTAAATCTCATTGAAATTATCTCAACATA
Source organism: Cotesia glomerata (assembly GCF_020080835.1). Taxonomy (NCBI): domain Eukaryota; kingdom Metazoa; phylum Arthropoda; class Insecta; order Hymenoptera; family Braconidae; genus Cotesia; species Cotesia glomerata. The sequence continues at coordinate 20,710,734 of NC_058159.1, read as the reverse complement.
TTATGAATAACCGTACATGACGTTATTTTTAAATATTATTAAAATAAATCAATAATTTACTAAATAATAAAAAGCTTAAGTTTAATGTTCCATATATAATTGTAATTAAAAAAAACCTTTTACTTTGAATAAGCCCCAACATGAATTACAAACAATTTTTCAAATAAAAATAAAAGTATTATTTAAAAGTATTATAAGTAAATTTTTTTCCATATGTATTATAAGGAGATGAATAAGGCTAATCGGCCTCAGGATGACAGTTTAAATATTTGAGAAAAAATGTAGGTATTAATAAAATATCTCGATCATGAGAGATTTAGGTTTTTACTTTAATTGATTGGAAAAAAAAATGAAGATAATATTTTTTTACGATTATTCGAAAAATAAACTTAGAAAAAAGCTTATTTTAACTAAAAAAATTGTTAAGAAAGATCCAAATTGTTTTGGAATAAAGAGGAATTTTCTTGAGACAATTTTTTTTCGGCTCAAGGAAATTTTACTCCAATCATTCAAGATCATTTTAGTTTTTCTAAATATTTTCTCGATTTTCTTTTCTCCATGGAGCATGATTTGGATGAGACTGGAATAATAAAAAAAAAATCATAACTTTATGTAATGCATAAAAATATATGAATTATGTGATCAATTTTACAATATGAATAAATTAAAAAATTGAATTAGCCGTTACATTATTTGTTAACCTTAGTAAATAGGCACAAACAATCTTGATTCAGTTTTGTAAAACTTTAAATTAAACCGTTTTAAAACTTTTTTTTTTTCTGTTTGCATAAACATATATTTTTTTAACCATTTTAATTTCTGGACAATTGGTCTATTCATCAATGCTGAAACAATATTATTTGAGGTGAGGTAGAGTACGTTTCATTAAATTTGCAAACAATTTTTCAAGCTTTGGTTCAGGCAATGGTTAAGCGCGCTCCCGACGTGAAGCTAAACTTTTATGCAATTTTATTCTGCTATAAGCAAAATAAATGTGTAAAAGCCCCGAGCAGCTTGTATGAGCTGTATATTAAATGTCCATAGATAGGTAATATAGTAAACATCATGCACCAGTACAAAAAATAAAATTCATATTAAAGTAGAATACCCAATCAAGTGAATCAAATCTGACAGGAGAAATAAAGTCATATAGTCAGCCACGGCCGGCAATATTTCGAAAATATCATGGCCATACATAAATCAATAATTTTTTTTCGTAAAAATTAATATGCTTAGAAAAGTATTAACAATAAATTGCTGCGAACTTTTGTAAATAAACAAAATTATTTGTTGCTTTTTTTTTAATTACTTCAATTATGTGGCAAGAATGTAGAAACATTTATTCCCGTCAGATAAGAAGTAAAATGTTCTCTTGAGCTTTCTCTTGCTTAATCCTTTCTTCTCGGGATTACGTATTCTTGTGTTCACAATTTCTTTCTCGCTACTGTTCTTGAGACTACTTGAAGGCATCGATTGCTGAAAGTGTTGGTAGCTTGAAGAGAGTGTACGATGCAATTTCGAAGTCGTGAAAGCTTTACACACTTGACGTTCATTGTTTCACTCTGACAATTGTCTTTGAAAAGAATATACATAGAGTTTTTTGTTCTAAAGAACGACGTGCGAACATTTCTACTTTTATTTAAAAAGATTTAAAGTTTATATAAAATGCAATTAACGCGTACAAAAGCCAGTGGAATAACAATCAACAGCTGATGGTGAAATATAATGTAATTTTGAAAAGCTACTGTTGTTTTTTAGATGTCAATTTACGCTTTAACATAGTTTATTTTAAGAAATTTATTTTCTTGATTAAATAATTTAATTTTGTATTTCTCTACACTTTTCTTTTGTGCTTGACATAATTCCTTATATATAGTCAATTAAGTTTGTATTGAATTAAGAAACTTAGATAGCTTTCATGTACAAAAGGAATCTAATTGATGAATTACAAAGTAATATTATAATAGTAGCAACAGACAGGCTGCCGAGAATTCCAAATTATAAATTAGGAAACTTAGAGTCAATAGTTTTTGTGTTAATAATATTTCAATATATAAAAATAATTTTATATGTGAATTATATATATGAACAAAATGAATTTTTAAAAAGATTTCACTATCGTAAAATTTATTCCGAATAATTGGATGAATGATGTTCTAAAACTAACTTTTAGTACCAAAAATTAACAAACTATCTTACCGCTATATAATAACAAATGATAAAAAATAAATAAAAATACTTTTGTTAAAAATTTTTTTGTCATTGGCCTTCTTTTTATATAATTTTTTACTGTTAATTTAATTATTATTGATTATAATTTGATGCCTAACATACAATATAAAAAATAAACAAATTTTATCTGACGTTAAATTTCAATCCATTTAGGACTTCTCAAAAAATTTAACATAATCAATTCATAGATAATCAAAATTAACTATCGCCTAAAAATATGCGAAACCGAATTTAACGACAAAAATCTATTTTATCATTGGATATGCGGGTCACAATTGTCCATATTCTTTTAATTATATAGATTATTTAAATGATATGAATTATTATTATGTATTAAAATTTTTAAGAACGTAAAAAGTATTTTAGCAAGCTAAAATTTTATGAATGATGCGTAAAAAATGTCATACTTTCTTAAAATAAATAATTTATTAGTTTCCTCAGACGCCATTAGATGTATTAATATGGTTGATTAATTAGTTGATAAAACAAAAACTTTTTAACAAAATAATTAACCAATTAATTAATTAATTCATCTATGCACATTGTCTCTTTTTCAAATGAAAAATTTTCGTGTAAACAATCCTTTAATTTATTCAAAAATGATTTTAAATTAATGTAAGCTTGAATCAAAGGAACATTTTTCTCTGTGTTCAATAAATTTCACTTTTTCTTCAGATAAAAGTAAGATGAATTTTCATCTATAATTATATGAGTGGAAACTGCCCCAAGCATTATTTTCGATATTTAACATCCCTGGTTACTTTGAAAATACACCGAGCTAGAGCAAAGAAGAGGGTTTGACTTTTTCTTCAAGCATAAGATTTTATACGCATAAATAGCTAAGATTTGTCGATTGGCGTTGATTTACTGCTTCTCTAGCGTGAGAGTAAAAATATTTTAATGGATTATAACTTTTACTGGGATTATAAAAGCTTTTTTTTTTACCATAAAATATTTTTATAGTGTTACACTGTAAAAAATTTGTTGGACCCGGTGTAGTGTAAATGAATCGGTGTACAAATTTTTGTGTAAAAATTACACCAAATACCGTGTTAAATTTATCAGAGTGGCTATAAAGGTACGGCGCACTGGAACATACGGAGAGTGGAAAGTAGTAGCATCCCACACACCTACACGGTGAGAAATTTCCATTATTTTTTATTCTGCATGGATTTTAGATATTACAATGGTGCATATTACTAGTGAACCTTATTGACTCAGAATAAAATTTTACAATGGCCCATAGTAATTTCCGAAACAAATGAAATCAGACATAGTAAATGGTAGAAATTGAAATGTACCATAGTAAAATGAAATATGCAATAATTTAAATTTCCGAATGTACTATCGCAAAAAAAATAAGAAAACGTTTGTAAAAAATAAAAAATTTTAGAGTAAAAAATGTTTTTAGCAATCAAAAAAATATCAAACCAAACAAGATTTTTTTTGTTTGCAATAATTTTTAAAAATATTTTTTTAAAATATAGTTTTTTTTATTTTTTTTTCATTTTTAACAATGAACGTAGGATTTATTTTGGCAGATAATTTTATTATGAATAATTATAAACACAATATATAACTTTTAAATTATTTATTATTATTATTAGAAGTGTCGGTTGCAGGTTAACCATCAAATGTTTGTTTTCATTTTAATTTTTCACGGTAAATTATTAAATATTTTATTATTTATGAATTATACAAATTTTCATTAACTATTCATGTGTTGATGGATTTATAAACTAATATTTATTTAAAACTCAATGTTTATTGCAATTTTCATAACACCGTTAACCACTACTGATAGCGTCTGTAGACTTATGTTGACAAAACAAAGCAGCACGAAAAAATGAAAGAGCGCGCGTCGCGACTGACGCGCATACGTTTACTATGGGACATTTGAAAATTTCATAGTCACAATTTTAAATTTAAACCGAGTACACGTGACTAAATGTGAAACTTTTTTATAAATTTTTATTGTCGACTGAGCAACAGAAATTTTACTATGGAACTATAATGAAAAGTTTTAAGCACACTAACAGTTTTTGTTCTGTCAGTTTACGAAAATTTTTTATATATGTTTATGTAACAGTTGCATGGTCAAATTTACTATGGTCCCTAGTAAATATTGATTGGTACAATATGATATTCTTAAATTTTTATGGTAATATTTTGAATTGAGTCATTAAGGTTCAGTCTTATTATGTATGCATAGTAAATTTCTACAGAAATTTCTCACCGTGTATGTGAGTCCCAGTGAGCCGTAACTTTAGACACGTCCTAAATTTAGGGGGTCCGAATTAAATATTTTTACACCGTCGACCGTGTAAGTGTATAATTGGACTCTGTTATGCAATAGTGTGTTAAGTACATAGGATTTCTATAGCACTTAACACATTAATGCATAACAGTGTCCAATTAACAATAATTTTTCGTCCAAAAATTAAATTTAAGTAAATTTCAAATTTTGGCATGATGGTGATCATTACCATCAATATTATATTTTTATAATATCAATTATTATACTATAATTATAATATTGTAGTATTTATAATGTTAGATGTTAGTATTTACAATATAGGATATTTAACATACAATATAGGATATAGAATTTTTAACAGGAGATATAATTGGGTACTTCTGGCCAAATTTTGAATTTTTACCGGAAATGCCCAAACTAAGCTTCTGTTAAAAAATTATATGAAAATCGAATTCATCATCTCACACCAAAATATCTCAGGAAATGCCCAAACGCAGCCCCTGTTAAAAGCGGAACTCAAAATTCCAATTTTAAAAGGTTCTCCACGGGAGTTACATTTTGGCACACCCTAATATATATATAGGGGGGTGGGGGAATGGGGTACCCCCAAAATTTCGTAAAAAAAATTTTTTTTTCCAAAAACCTTTTTCAGCCTGCTAAAATATATTTTAACGTCATTTCCTACAATTTAAGAGAAAAAAAATTTTTTTAATTTAAAAAACATAAAAAAAATTTTTTTTTTTCTAACTTTTCTTACAGTAATTTTTATCGTCATTGTGCATCGTAATAAATTTTTTTTCACATCTAAGATTTCTTTTTCTAAATTTTTAAGTTCTCGCTTTACAAATGAATGATTTAAAAAAAAAATCGGGGAGTCATTGGTTCCATGCCAGTTTTCGAAAATCAAGTTCTAATCTGATCTTCACATTTTTAAGGTCCTAGGAAGTAGTTCTTAATATTCCTACGAGGATGTCTGTCAGCGTGTGTGTGTGTGAGTGTAAACCTCTAATAACTTTTGAGCGGCTCCACTTATTTGAACGACATTCGAGCCATTCGATAGGGTTCAGCGAAACTTAGACTTCCTCATAAATTTGAAATAACATTTTTCTTTTTTTTTTAACACCTTTTAAACAGATGTAACGATTAATTCCAAAATCTAATCAGCTCTTAAATTTAAAAAACGACGTTGATTGCTGCACTGATAAAAAAATTGACCTGGCTCAAGAGCCAAGCTCTTGATCCAAGAATACCATTTTGAAGAAAATGATTTTCTTGAGTCAAGAGAATAAATTCTTGAGCTAAGAAATTATTCTTGGTCTAAGAAAATTTTCTTGAGTCAAGAATTTATTCTCTTGACTCAAGAAAATCATTTTCTTCAAAATGGAATTCTTGGTTCAAGAGTTTGGCTCTTGAGTCAAGTCAATTTTTTTATCAGTGTGCAAACCGCATCAAAATCGGGTGATGTGTCGAAGAAAAATCATAAACTAACCATTCTTAAAGAGTGCCTTTTTCAAATAACTTCGAAATTTATTCTTGGATTATTTTTGATGTCATACTTTAACTATCAATGCTCGGTTAACTGCGTCAGAGGCCGCCAATTTCTTCCAAAATTATTTCGTGCGTTTATGAGATTTCTAATTTAAAAAGTAAGATCTTCAGGCCTACAAGATTATTCAACTTGAAAAAATTTTCCTGAATCCCAAAACCAAAAAAAAGAGTGCAAAAAAATTACGAATCTTTTTTTCATGCTATTGCTTGGAATTGCGTGAGAATTATGCACTGAAAAAAAAATTTTTTTTCCACCTAGAATACTAAATTTTTTACTCGAGTTTTCTTGATTTAAAAAAAACTGATTTTCTTAACCTTAAAATACCATGTTTTATTATAAGGATAGTTTTTTGACCGTCAGAAAACTGTATTCTTATAGTAAAAAAACTTTCGTATTTTAATCATAAGAATACCAATTTTTTAACCATAAGGAAAAATTTCCTTGGTAGAAAAAAACTTTTTTTTAAGTGTGAGCCTAAAAATTTTTCTCCGGGAGATCCAAAAATTACAATCTTCTCAAGCGAACTCTTTTTTTTATCTCGATATTATTTTTACTCAAGCGAAACCCGTCAAAAATTACTACAAAATTTTAAAATTGTTTTTGCTACTTCACTTTTTGTTAGGAGTATATTGCTTCAACTAACAATGCTTCTTTTTTGGGTGATTTGTTCATCTCTCTGGGTTCTTTCATAGGCTTATCGATAAAAAAATGTGATTTTTTTAACGATATTTCGTTTTCGGATAGTGAAATTTTTTTTTCACTTCTTCAGGGAGTACCCCATTTTGCCCGCAAAAAAAAAAATTTTTTTTTCTACGGCAACTTGAAATTTGATTATTTTCTTTCATTTACGACTGAAAACGAGAAGAATCAGCATATTTAAGTCCTTAAAATCATAACCGTTTCTTAAGTACCCCATTTTGCCCCCCCCCCTCCCCTATATATATATATATATATATATATATATATATATATATATATATATATATATATATATATATATATATATATTACACTTGTAGCAGCGACTAACTCTTTACGCGGGTACACACACACACACACACACTAATGCTTTATCTATAATCTATATATGCATATACTAAACCAACGCTGACACGCGGTATTTTTTCAAATCTACAGTCGATGGATAATATCATACATGTATAACACTTTTATATATAGATCTACACAATATTATATACACATATACATTATTATTATTTTACACATGAGTTTTTAACTGCGACGATAATCACTAATGAATGTTTCTATTAATAAAAATATACAGACTAATAAAATTTTTTAATTTATGCTAAAAATTTTCTGATGCTGACAGTTTTTTGTAACTGTCAAATTATTCGTGTAATTTCGTGCGCATGCGCAAAAGAAAATTTATCATATAATCGTCCGAGAAACGGCTGATGATCGTATTTTATTGCTATGAATATAGTTGGGCGGCCGATGGTGAGCCGGCCATAGGCTGATAATAGAGCACCGACGCTCAACCGAGTCTCGGGAGCCGAGCCTTGGACGATTGTAGATTTTTTTTGAGCATTGGTGACTTCGTATGGGTAGAGTCAAAATGTGTCGGTTATGGTTAAATATTCATAATAATTGATTGAATACGAGATAATAACAAAGTGTCTATGAGCCAGTTATATCATTCAATCTGCTTTCTACTATCCACGAATACGGCATAAAAATTTCATAAATGAAAAGTCTTAAAAATACTAAATTTTTAATACAGTCTAAAATGTATAAAATCATTTTTTTAAGACTTATGACAAATATAACATTTGATATCTATAGAATTTTTACCTTTTCTAGATTATACTGAAAATTTGTCATTGTAAATTTCAATAAGTATTAAAATGTTTGTAAATTTTATATTGATAAAAGAACTCATTTATTGGCTCACATCATTTGGGATCGAATAAAATTGTGAGGTGCACTATTTATGTATCAATTTTCTGTTGCCTGTATCCTAGATTTTTTGTTTCTAATCTTACAAGTTCTTGGATAGTTATTCAAAATTCATAGCGACGAATTTCCAGGACAATTTAATAAAGATTAGAAATCTGTATAAAGTTTTATTCTTCACGATGCTCAGAGAAATAACTCCATACTTTTCGATCCTTTCTAAAAACGGATATTTTTAGATATTTAGAGACATTGTCTTTTTCATCTTGTTTTTTTTGAATTTCTTATTTCTCTTTTTTTTTTTACATTTTTATCTAAATCTGAAGTATGCTCAACAATTCAAAACTCCTCATAAAAAAATTTTCTAATATGGTCTTATATGTCCATATAGAATTTTTGATAAATGGACTGCCATATGAATGTCTGATATGCATGGCTTGATATCATAATCGGCCATATCAGAAAATTATTTATGGTTGTAGCTCGTTGGGAAGCTAGAATGAAATCAATTATAGAATTCTATCGAGAGGGACGTACAAGAAAGAGAGTTAATAAAAACATGATAAAGGTTTCATGGAATACCAATTTTACGTATGGAATAAAAAAAAATCTGAAAAACGGTTGAGCCTCCCTAAAACTTCCCGTTATGTGCGAGTTAAAAACGCTCGGTAAATTGTTTATTTCAATGTTGGAAAAAACAACACTTTTTTCCAAATTTTTCGACAACGATTTCTCTCAAACGAATGATGCGGTTTGCGGTAACCTATGTTGTTTTTTGAGGTAAAGAGCTGATTTGTTTTTGGAATCGATCGATACACTAGTTTAAAAGTTATCTAAAAAAAACCTTTTTTTGAAAATTTTATTTTTGAGGTTTCTCAAACTCTACCGAGCCGAATTGATTCAAATTCAAGTGAAATCTAATATGGCAACGAAACTCGAACGCCGCCAACCCCGTTTCGATCGGTCAAGCCGTTCAAAAATTATAAAGACTTCACACACACATACTTTCTTTTTAATTTAAAGTTTCCTACCTGTCTCTTTAGTAACATCAAAGATTCTTAAAATTATTAGTTAATTCTTTATAAATTAAATTTTTATATTAATTTTTAATGTAGTATATAATATTATCACCTATCTAAAAATATTATTGTGTAAAACACTCTAAATATTTATTAGTTAAACTGCACAATAATGTAAAATTATATGTATACTTACTCTTTGTCATTCGGCAACTGCCTTGACATAATTTTGTTAATAAACTAAACTAAACTAAACATACATACACACACGAAGGGACACCCTCGTAGAAATAGTCAGAATAGCTTCCTACACAGAGAAAAAAATTTTGCTATAACTAACTCTATAGTACCCGAGTCGAAATTTAAAGCCGAAATAGAGGTTCCTAGTCCGGAATAGAACCCATTTAGAGCCCAGTAGTCCGAATAGCACCGACATTGGATCCACAGGTCCGACTTTTAAATCGAGAGGTTCGATTTTGAGCCTCGAGGTCCTCTCTAGACTTCGAGAGGTCCGATTTTAAACCCCGAAGTCCGATACAGAATTGAAATCATTATTTTTACCATTTATTTATTTATCAGTGAACTTGTTAATTAATTTTTTTTTTATTTAGACAACATATACGAGAGAATTTTTTTAAGTTGTGTCGTAAAGGAGAATCTAATCAATCGTAATTTATTTATTTATTAAGATTTGTACCCGTTAATTAATGAAAATTCGTATTTTCAAACTGACAGCTCTCAGAGGTATATCAGCGAATAAATTCATTACTTATATTTTTCCAGAGACGTACATAAAATTTTTAGAAATTACATATGAAAATTTGTCATTGAAAAAAAAAAAATTTATTTTCAAATTAATATTATTAATTTTAATAATATTAATAATTTTTGTATTTTTAGTATAGGCGATCCAGTCCATAAACAAATTACTAATGAATATTATACAACACTCATGATCCTGCTGCGATAGTTGTATGCAAACCTTACAACGTTATACTTGAAAGTAAAGAGATTTTAGAAAATTTTTTAAATATTTTGTAAAATTCTTTAAAGCTTTTTAAAATGTTTAAAATTTAGTAATTATATAGAAGTGGGGCTCGCATGTTTTTTGAGGATAAAAAATCGAAAAATTAATATTTTTCGGAATTTTTTTTTCTTCAAATTGTTTATCTCCGCGGCGGATTTATGATAAAAATTTAACTTTAGCTCAAAATCATCCCTTAAGCTAAGGTAATTGCATTTGAAAAGTAAAAAATAAAAATTTTGACTTTTGATCAATAATTTGATGCTCAAACACTAAAATTTCGTTGATTTTGAACTTTGCATCTTGTTACGCATTAAAAACTAAACAATTAAAAAAAAAAATTCCAAAAATATTAATTTCATTTTTTTTTTAAATTATTCCATTTTCGATGAAATTTAAGAAAAAACATAAATCATTTGGTTAAAAACAATTTTTCATAGTGATTGCATAATTTGAAAAAACCTAAGTCCCACTTCTATATAATTACGGAAAATTTTTGAAAATTCTTTAAAGTATTTAAAAATTTTTTTAAATTCTTTAAAGCTCTTTAAAATTTAAGAAAATATTTTTAAATCTTATTTAAAATTTTTTACAGCTTTTTAAAATGTTTAAAAATTTTTTAAAATTCTTTAAACATTTTAAAAAGCCGAAAAGGTACATTTAGATTTTGTAAAAATTAATAAATAATTATTTCAATTTTTACGAAATATTTTTAACTTCCCGATTTTCGAAAATTTTCAATTTTCTTAGCGGGAAGTTAAAAAAAATTCTTTTGAATTTAATCAATTATAGTACGTAGCTTTTCTAGTATAGTAGTAACGATGATTGACAACATTTCTAACTTGTCACCTATATTTCAATACAGTCAATAATTCATATTCAAACAAAATTAATTCACGTACTATCGTTCGTAGTAGCGTAATCGGTTAAGCATCGGCTTCGCGTCTGTAGGGTCGTGTGTTCGAATCTTTGTTAGGGCGTATTTAATTTATTTCTTCTAGCTAGATAGGCGAGTGTTTAAGTTTAGACTAACGTATGTTATATCTGGTAAATTTCTGAGTCCAAAATGCACTTTGAACTAAAAACTATAAAAGTTCTCTTCTATTAATTTTTTATTCAAAATATTTTTATAGTTAATAACAAAATTGTGGATCATAGGGGCCTGGTGAGCGCAGAATAAATTTTGCATGCATTATAGTAATCCTGTCGGACTTCTGGGCTCTAAGTAGGTTCTATGCACGTGTTAAATTAGGTCCGACTTTAGACACTAAAGTGGTAAAAACGGAAATTTGTACCACTTTGGGGTCTAAAGTTGGACTTAATTTAACATGAGAATAGATCCGACTTAGAGCCCAGAGGTCCGACCGGAGTCCTACCTTAGGAGGCTCTATTTGGGCTCTAAATTTCGACTCGGGTAGTTAGTTAGTTGTAAAAAGTCCCAGTAGGTTAACGTATTCTTATAGTAACAATACCGTTTGGCTCCTGCAACTCTACATCGTTGAGCTCTGAGAGCTAAACGTTATTTACCTCTCACAACTCTACAGGATCGTTCTAAGACTATAACAAATTTTTGGAAGTCTGTTTAATAATTTTTTTTTACGATTTAACATTGATAATTTAATAAATACATGCGGCAGAATGAATTTATATTGCCAACAATAATTGTATATGACAAATAAAAATAGTATTATAATAGAAATAAAATAATAATAGAATTTATATTACAAATAAAAATATGGTCGTCACAAAATTATCTTATTTTCTTAATTATATCAATAAATATTAGACATAAAATCACTACCGTATATGCACAAGAAAAGATATACAAAAAACGAAAACAAATTTTATTTTGTGTTAAATGGGGTCTTTTTAATGTATTCCGATAATTTATCACTTATCACAATATATTCAACTAATAAATTAAATTAACAGTCACTGCAAATGAACCTTGAAAAACCATAAATACAAAACTGTTCTAACAAAATTCAATTTGACAAAAAAAAAAAAAAACCTATTTCCTTAAATAAATAAATTGGGAACTTAATTGTCCTCATATATTTTCAATAATACGGATTAGTAACAAAATAATTCTGTTTGTCATTTTAGAAGGTTATGAAATATGTCAGCGCACTCCACTACTGCGCAACGTAGAGCGCTCCCAACTATACCGTTTGGCTCTGAGAACAATCCCGTAGAGCTCTGAGAGCTCAACAACATTGAGTTATCAGAACTAAATAACATTTTGTTACTGTAACTCTACAACGAACAGTAAACTGTGTATAGTTGTGGTAACTCTACAGCTACGTTACCAGAACGAAATTTTTTTTTCCGTGTAAGATCTCAAAACGTGGCGTTCTGATGAGCACTCGATTTTCGAAAACCGAGGTGAAACCAATCACCGATTTTTTGAAAATCAGTGATTTTTATAGTGGGAAGTTAAAAATTGGAAATCAGAATTAAAATTACGAGTATGAAATTACTGTTATATAAACTCTAGATAGATCTGATTTATCTTTAATGAAAAGTTATTTGGGATAACAAAAATAATAGCCTTAAAAGATGTAAATTTATGGAAATAAATAAAATAGTATTACTAAATTTTAGCTGGAATGAAACAGTAACTTTCAGAAATGTATATAAAAATAATACATTGTGGAAGCGTCAACTCATTTAATGTATTAAACGGCGGCATTCGAGTAGTCAGTGAAAATGTAAAAGATGATAGAGGCACATTGGAGTGGAGCGAAACGCGTAAAAGCTTAGAGACATTAATTCTTTCCGGGCTTTTGTCTATTCGAAGTACGAGTTGTGGTCTTCCGCTTTTGTATTATATTCCGGATGATTTTACAGCTTACACTCTCCTCTTTTATGGCATATGCACTGTTACTACATTTTTTCTCTCGATCTTTTTCTATTTCAGCTCCTGACTCTGCTTACATCTCTTTTCGTAGTGGTTTACCCTTTGGTTTAGCTGCGCACGTATACTCTATTTTTTTTCTCTCTCTAACTCATTTATTTCGGTATACATGCTCAATTTGAATTCACCTCTCGTCGTAGAATCTACATTTCAATAATCCGAGTCCAGTGGTAACCTGAGTGCAACTGGCATTGAGAGTTTACCCATCGAATACTCCTATGTACTTGAATGGTAAGCCGCACTTTTTAACGTCAACTTTCAATACCAGGAAATTCGAGTCTGTTATTGATTTTAATTGTAATCAATACTAACACTGTTCAATGAAATAGAATATTGTGAAAGGGTGCTCCAAAAATTGATTTATTTTCATAATATCGAGAAAAAAACTCATATCGAATTAATGATGTGTTCAGATTCTATGGTCCGGCTTCATCAAATCTGGTCAAATATGGGGATACCATCAAGCTCTGCTTGAGAATGAAAAAAAAATTAATGATGATTTTTAAATTCTTTATATTTTCTATTCTTAATGCGTAGATCAACATAAATTATTTAATTGAACTAAAACCCAATGTCAGATAAGCTTTTGAAAACAATTAAAATAAATAATTTTTATTTCAGAACTTACCTCAAACTTAACTTTCTCATAAGGAGACGATTCAGCGATCATGCGCTCTCTGTCAGAGATTTTTATGATAAAATGAGTTTTTTAAATTAAATTTAGTATTGTTGGAAAAGTCTTGACCTGAATTTGTGCCTTTTCAACGTTTCATATACTTTTCAATAATAATTAATTCATTATGATTAGTTTTCGAAGTAGTTCTGAATAGATTCGAATTTCGCGTAAAATGTCATTTGTTTATTTATTTATTTTGTTTGATCATTCGAATGTGGTTATATGTCAAAAATTAATTTATATAATTAAGAAACTAAGAAAAATTATGTAACTAGGTATATCTTTATCAAAAATTGGGTTTGATATTTTTTCAGCAATAGTCGTTAATGATTTCAATAATTGAGAGAGTAAGGAAAATTTCTGACAATTATATTATTATTTTGAAAGGAATTTACAGTTAAATTTGGTATCATCAGAAAAGTCTTTACAAGAATTAGTGTCTTTTCATGGTTTTATATATTTTTCTGTGATAGTCAATTTTTTACGTTAAATTTATGGAGTAATTTTGAATAGTTTGTTGGTTCTATATATTTGTTCCGTTACATTTGTCTATTAAGTTATTTGTAATTGAACCTGTCATAGCACTATTATTTTTTTAATTTATTTCAAAATCACTTAAACTATAAGCAGTGTGATGAGAAATATAAAAAAATCATTAAGCCAAAATTTTCTTATCTACAATCTGTTAATCTCAGCAGTCACATAGTTATTGCAGGTTACTAGTGCTGTTTTACTCAAAAATAAATAATTGTCATAAATTTTAGAGAAAAATTTTCAACGACTAGTTATATTTTAAAATTGAGTTTTCTTTTTTTATAAATATATGAGATTTTTTGTGATTGCAATTTATGAAAAAAATTTTATTAATTGTAGTTTATTGTATTCTATCTGAAACAATGAAAATATAATACCATTATTATTTTAATAAATTTTTATGAATACTTTAGACATAATAAAAAAGTATAGGTATTTTTGTTTATCTCATGAGGCTATTCGTGGCGTATACAAACAAATATAAGAAAGTATAGTAAGCGCATATCAACTTTTACTGCAAGAAAGTAAACTTGAGTACCTAAGACGATGACTGCATTGAAACAGAAAATGGTGAGCAACTTGTGTATACGAAAAAGATACAATGAAGAATAAAGAGACAGAAAATCGAGCTCCCTTGAGACTATTCGCCAAGTGAAAAGCTTAAGTTATATATTCTCACCTTTTCTTCCTCGATCAAAATCATAAATAACAATTTGCAAGTTAAGCAAGTGTTAGTTTCTATCTTGTGGTGTATAACTTTCAATTTATGTCTGAGAAAGAAAAATAAAAGTAATGAAGAGTTCGATGATGAAAAAAAAAAATCTTTGTGTTAAATTTTTTTGAAACTTAGCAAGTTTTTTATTCAATACAGTAACTTCGTTACCAAAGTTTCTTCAATCTTTCACTGACGAATTTATATTTCTTTAACGCACTTTCATTATCTTGATCTGTATTCATCTATTTATTAATGTAACAGAATTTTTCAACGTAATTTTTATCGACTTCAAGAACTCTGATTAATTTTTAAATTTATACATATATTGGAAACGATGACAACATAATAGTTTTATAACTTTTTCTTGATGTCCTAATCAAGATCATTAGAATAAAAAACACAAATGAGTAGAACGGTTGACCCTACAGGCTATCTCTGTAACTTCCCGCAAATTTCAAATACAAAGCGCTCCAAATTTAACCTGTTATAACGTTTTTGAGCTCTTCTTTGAAAAGTTAAAAATTACTAATTTTACACGTTAAACATAAGGACTATAATAGACAAACAGTAAGTATTATGGTTATTCATTTAAGTGTTGTAAGTGTTATTCATTTGATTAAGTAAAAAATTACAACTTAATGCTCCTGGTTTTTAGTTATACTAAAAAATTTGGATTTAAATAATTGTTTATTACAAAATAAAAAAACACACTTTAACAGCAAACCAAACTTTTTAAAATGCAGAAAATATTTTTCAATTATCAAAGTTGTGGTCAACAGCGATAGATAGTCCAACTCTAGCGAGACCAGCTCAATATAACCAACCCAATGACTTTTAGCAAATTCATTTTATTATGTTTTAATAAAATCTGTTTTACAAATAGCGACCAATCAAATATTCACAGCAATTGATATCAAGAACCCCATAACTTCTTTATAATAAAATTAATTTTTAACTTCCCGCTAAGAAAATTGAAAATTTTCAAAAATCGGGAAGTTATTGGTTTTACCCCGTTTTTCGAAAATCGAGTTCTCATCAGATCTTGACGTTTTGAGGTCTTAGGAAGCTTCCCTGAATGTTTTCGCGGTGATGTCCGTATGTCCGTATGTCTGTGTGTGTGTGTGTGTGTGTGTGTGTGTGTGTGTGTGTGTGTGTGTGCGTGTGTGCGCGTGTGTATGTGCGTGTGTGCGCGTGCGTGTGTGTGTATGTGTGTGTATGCATGTATGTGACCCTCTTATAACTTTTGAACGGCTTGACTGATTTCATCGCGGTTGACGCCATTTGAAAGGGATTGACTAAACTTAGATTTTGAATACCATTTAGACCGATTCGAACCGGTAGATTTTGAGAAATCTCAAAAAAACTACAAAAAAAAATTTTTTGAAATGTGGTTTTTTTGGAATTACTTTTAAATGGCTCTACCGATCAATTTCAAAATCTAATCAGCCCTTAAGATCAAAAAACCACGTTGATCACCGCAAGCCCGGTCAAAAACGGTTGATTCGTTCGTGAGTTATCTTTGTCGAAAGAAAACCGAAAAAAGTGTTTTTTCGGAATTACTTCGAAATTCCTGGCTTGATCGATTTAAACTTGAAAGTTCTTCATGGGGATTTAAAAACTGCGTCGAATGCCGTCAACCGCGTGAAAATCGGTTTATTCATTTAAAAGTTATTGCTGTTTGAAAATTCAAAAAATTGTGTCTTATTAAACTGCTATTAGAGTTTTGAGCTTGAAGAGCTTAAGGGGTTAGGGGTAGTCAGAGGCACGAAAAAATGAGAATTTTCAGTATTTTTTTTTTGCTATTAAATCATGTTATTTTACAAAAGTAGTAATAGGGCATTATTATACAATGTTTTGACTTGAAGTCACGAAAATTTCAAAAAAAAAAAAAATTTAATTTCCAAAGTTACAGCTGTCTGTGTTGACCCAGTTCCAAAAAAAGGTCCTTGCGGTGACAATCATAAGTCCTTGGAGATTCATCTAAAATCAATCGGATGAAAAAAATTAGTTTTATAAATAGATAATCCTGGGCCTGATCGAAGGATTTTTTTTTTTTCAAAAATTAACAAAATGGCGGCCTCAGGAAATTTTTGTCTAGATTTTTAGGAAAAAATCAACAGTTAATTGGTCTTAAAAAATCGAAATTTTTGAGAAAAAAAAAAATCCTTCGATCAGGCCCGAGTTTATTATGTGTTCTAAAAGCTGTATAAATTTTATTAAAATCTACTGAGCGGTTTTCGAGTTACAGTTGTCACCAGTTCAAAAAACATAGTTTTGAGAAAAACGCGTTTAAAGTTTCACACTAGATTCACGTACAGAAATACGAATTATTAAATTACTTACATCGAGTCATCTATTCCTGGGCCATATAATAGTTCTTCAGCCACTGTGGAAGTTTCCAAAACATCAATTTGCTGTTGCCGACGAAGCATTCTGCCTTCCCGGGTGTTGTCGTTGGCGCGCTGATCTGCCACTTTTACACGTGCAGCGTCCAATTTTTCAGCATGCCGATGGGAATTAGACCCACAATTAAGTCCTAGGGTATCCATAATCATTAATAATGAATTTGTACCTTCATTAAATATACAAGTAGCTATGTATGCAGCAATTTGTACGATAGTAGAACTAGTATTCACGGTTTTTGGGCATATTTTCCACACTAGTTGGTTGAAGCTCTCATTATTATTCTGATTGAATCCACCTACACATTTTGAAAGTAAATTATCATTACTGAGATCGTCGTAAATTGGTTTAATAGCTTTTAAAACATCAGGAGGTAAGGGAGAATAATCTTGAGTATAAGTATCAAGCTCTCCACTTGCTTCAGCACGCTGGTAAGAGCACCAAGAATCTTCGCCTTTGGGACACATATCATGATTCGGATTTTCATCAGTCGAACCGTAGTAAAAAGTTGCCATAATAGCAGATTTCATATCTTCAATAGAATCGCAATGACGACGTATTGATAAACCATAGTACACAGTTAATTTGTCTATTACTTTTCCTGTAAGCCTACCTCTACCACCAAGACCTTTTTGTTTAGTTTTCAGAGTACGCAGTCGAGTCCCCATCCGCTTCTGAACATGGCCTATACATTCCTTTTTATTTATGGTTGTATTTTTGTAAGGATCTGCTTTTATAATTCCAGAATAGGATGACAATAGAACCCTAAAAGGGGGTTTCTTGAAGCTGCCGCTAGCTATCTGCTCCCGAGCGCTTTGAAGTACCCGAGCTCTCTTTGTTATTTGTCGAATAACTCAAAAACTAATTATCGGATCGACTTGAAATTTTCAGAGAATATTTTTAAGATATTACACATAACGAAAATGCAAAAAAAAAATTGATTTTTTGAAAATTCTGACTACCCCTAACCCCTTAAAATGACACAAAAATCATATTTTTAAGCTCGAAGAGCTCAAAAACGTAATATTTAATTATGAGCGCTTAAGTACAAAATGAGCGGGAAGTTGCAGGGATGACCTTTAGGGTCAACCGTCGTCCTAATTTTTTCGTTATCATTAATGATTAATAATTAATAAAAATTTTAGTCTCATTTAAAATTTTGTTGACCTAAAGTTTATAATTGAATATTAATTTCACCTTTTTAGTTCCATTTGCTATCAACGCGTATTTTTTAGATATTAAAACTATTATTTATATATACTATATAATATATATATTTTTATAGTCTAGTGTTCCTGTACATAGGGATAAAATCTACGATTCTATAGATCTGTAGTACGTATCGGCTCGTAATTCAAATCATTTGAAAATAACATTATATCATTTTCTTCATCGTACCATAAGGTATGAACTATTTATAATGCTTAAATATTAATGGAAAGTTTAAGTAAAAGATCCAAAAATGTAAATAAAACATAAATACTATTTAAAAGGAGAATTTGTGAAAATATTACACAGTTCTGCGGGTTTATGAATAATGTAAATGTAGTCTTTTCCAACCATCGAGCTTTGATCTTTTGTTAGTCATCAAATTTACAGTCAAGAATTCTAACTTTCACCTTTTTGTCAGCTAAAGAAAAAGAAACTTTGCATACATATTACTCATTATTTTTTAATTACTTTTTTAATATTGGTATTGATTTTTGGATGAAGTGAGGTTAGTATGAGTGAAAATCAATAATGGAGTTGTATAGTATTCTGAAATTCTTTGATTTTTTAGGCATATGGCTTTAAATTATATCGGACAGTATTCAATATAAAACAAGAATAGTTTTAGAATGAAAATAAATAAAATCTTATATTTCAAGGAAATGACTTTAAAGAGTTGTACAATTTTCAACTTGTGCGATAAAATTATGATAAATTATTTTTTAATTTTCTATTCTTTGAACAATTCAAAATCTATTTAGCTGGCCGACTTTGAAGTCTAATCAGATTAATAGTAGTAAACTTTCAGGATAATCACAAAAAGCCTTTAAATTGGCCGATTCTTTCTAAAGATATCTCATGACCAGAATTAGTTTATTTACGCACAGCAAAACAGATGTCAATCTAAGATTAGTTGTAAAAAATTTCTTCGATGACTTCAACTTTTTTTTTTGTTTGCTAATTTTATTATCGAAAGTTTAAAACTTTTTAATAGAAATTAAAAATTTTGATCATATAAGTGAAGTAGAAAAACTTATTTTATACTGACGATAAAAGCAATTAAATTAATTTTAGGAATTGATGGCTTTATGGATATAACAGAATCAAAATTTTATTCCAATAAGACTGCTCTAATCCTTGAAACAAATACTCAGGAATAATCTAAGAAACGTTTGATTCTGCAGGATAGCCTAAAAACTTTATGGTGTTTCCAAGTTCAAGGAGATCGTATAAAGAATAGTTTAAATATTTTAAAATTGTTTTTCAATTAATATCTATTTACTTTTTGTAAATTACTGGGCAGAAATTGTTGATTTGTGTAATAAAAAAATACTTCATTTAAAAGAAGTATGAATAAAAACATGAAAGATAAAAATTATAATTGAGTAATAATATCTCATAATGAATACATAAATAATTCATAATATTTTCGAAAAAACAATTTAAAACGTAGCCTAAAACACTAGGGTGATTGAAAAAATTACTCTGTAGTTTACACATAAACTTAAGACAACTTATAGTTATGAAATAAGAAGCTTTAATCAATGATTATTAAATTTTGTATCAATAACCCGGGTAAAAAAGATTATATATAATTATACATAATTATATATGAAAAATGGCCCTATATAATTATATATAATTCTATATAAATATAATTAGATATAATTATATATAATTATTTCTATAAAAATAAAAAAAAATTCGGCGTGCGCGGGGATCGAACCGGGGACCTGACGCTTGAAAGGCTGACGCGCTACCTGTTTATCTGTTTATATTTGTATTTTTACAAATATAAATAATGCTGTGAAGCGGGAAAGAATAGGAGTTACGGTAATTATTACGTGAAGCGTTCCACATTCACGTAACAGGATATTGGTAGGAAAGGATTGAGAAAGGAATGTGGAGAGGATAATCTTAATGTGAGTTTATAGAATATGCGAGAAAAAAAAATTATTAGATAGCTTGGACTGGGATTCGAACCCAGAACCTTCCGAAGACATGTCGGCTACTCTACCATTTGAGCTATCCGGTCTATACTAAATTTCATTTCGCTTATTCTATATAAATTAAGCCACACCGTCCATCTTACGGCAAGAATTTTTTTACAAATATAAATAATGCTGTGAAGCGGGAAAGAATAGGAGTTACGGTAATTATTACGTGAAGCGTTCCTGTTTGCCTAAGAGACTTACTTGTAGACCAGAGTTTGAAATAGTTACAAGTAATGCAAATCGTATACATAATCAATTTTTATAAGTTAACTTAATTAATACAGTTCCTATTATTTCATCCACAAAAAATACTATAGATTAATGATTATTAATCATTAGAGTAGCAGACTCTGAGATAAAAAAATTATATACAATCGTATATGATTCATATATAATTATATATGATTTCCATATAGTTGCACTGATAGAAGGATTTGTTTATATTTAATAACCCTGTTTAAAATTTCCAATAGGATCCAATCAAAAGCGACAAAAGCCACTTAGAAACCCATAAATTTTTTGGTTTCTAAGTGGCTTTTCTCGCTTTTGATGGGATCTTATTGGAGTTTTTTAACAGGGAAGCTTTATTAAATGTTAATAAATGATTGATGAGCTGTAGAAGAATTCGGTATATTACAATAAACGTTATTATAATGTAATATAATTAATGCAAATAATTTATAAAGATGATTTTTGTTTATAAGCAATCTTTATATCATATGACATTGCAAGTGAAACAAATTCACTTCAACAAAATATTTATCAACTTTTAATGAATATTTGTTAACTATTAATAAATACTTATTAACTATTAATAAATGTACTTTCCTCCCAAATAAATATTTGTTAAATGTTAAAAAAAAATTATTAAAATTTAATAAATTAAATAATTGTCTTTAAACAAATTAAATTTCTAATAGTTAATAAATCTTTTTATCAGTTTATATACGAAATATATATAATTTTATATAATCACATATAATTTCATGTAATTGTATATAATAATGTTTGTAAATTTTGTACAATTCTATAGAATTATATAAAATTATATATGATTATATATAATTATTGAAAAAATGTTACATCTAATTATATATTATTATATATATTTGAAGAGTTCAGTAATTCAAAGCCAACTTTCCCGATCCAAATTGACGGTAGACTAAATTTTAATTTTCATTAAATTTTAATTTTTACTTATTATCTATTTTCACCACATTATTATCGGTATGAGCACTCATACCATCCTTGGGTAAATATATCTAACAAAAATCTTTATTTAATTAAGATTAAGCAAAGATGTCATATTCTTTACTCAGTGAAACTTTTTTCGGCCACCGAAAAAATAACTCGGAAATGCTCAGACCAGGAATCGAACCTGGATCCTTTGGTGTCACGCCAACTGCTCTACCCTTAAGCTATCCGAGACACTGTCCGTATCTATCATTCGGTTACCTATTAAGACCCACTGAGTAATTCTTATACTAATTGACTATTTTGATGATGTATTTTTAGATGTTATTAAATACTTTAGACTTTAATCTTTTTACGAAGATTGTAGTCAATGTCTGGCCAGGCTTTTCGATAATTTCCATTTTTTATTCCGAAGATCGGTAAATAATACTGCTTCCAATTATATATTACTAGCTGTTACCCGCCCGCTCCGCTGGGCACTTAGAATTGTATTTTTAGATCTACACGGAAAAAAGTAAACTGTAATAAATAACAGTCGATTTATAATAAGTAATGATCAACTGCTAAAAATTACCATTTCAAACAGTAAAATCGTGATTTTACTAGTCACTTTATAATATTTACCATTTAAACGTTACAATTTACTCTTTACATGGAAGAAAATACTATTTAAAACAGTAATATTCGCTATGTAAATGTCTAAAATGTTTAAGTATAATAATTAACAATTCAGACTTTGATATTTATCATTTCGTACCTAAAAAATGATCTTAAGATATGTAAAAAGTATAAAATTGTAACGGGTGTTTATGCCGCTCAATTGGTCCCTTAAATTAAATTAATTAAAACAATAAACTAAACAAAATGAATCTAAATTAATAGATATAAGGGCGCCACCAGGATTTTTGATCACGTTTCCTGGAACCGGAACCAGAGCTGAGCTTATCTTACAGGGAGAGAGAGTGGAGGAAGGTGATCTGAAATAAATAAATTTTTATTTAACAATGGATCCAAAATTTATTAACAAAACAATTTAACAACTTTTAATCACACACTCACTCACACTATAATCAACTTATTTCTAGCGACGCGGAGAAATTAACTGCGAGACAAACAATATTTACAACGATACCTTTCCAAACGACGATTCGATGACTAGCTGGGATGTTCTAACTGACGGTCTCCCACAACCTGATTAAATCTAGTTGGGCTTTTTCTAACTAACGGTCTCCCACACCTGCCTAAAACTAAACTTAAAATTACTAGTCCACTAGACGACTGAACACAACTGACTCCACACACTTTTAACTCAATTTTAAGTCCACAGGACTACCAATACTTATAACACTATTAACACTCTCTATCACACATTACCCGTACAAATCTCACACACATAACCCGCTCACACACACTCTGAATTTATTTTACTTTTATTTTTGACTTATAAAAGTTATTACAAAAATTTAATATCAGAAAATTATTACATTAAATTTTTAACAAAAATTAATTCAGTCATCAGCTAGAAATTAAATTAAAAATTATTTCCACGAACAATAATTTAATTCCCAAAATTCCGAACAAAATCCGACGCATAAATTTATTCCAAATCAATCACGAGTTTAACACTCAACATTAAATAAATTTTTAGGAACAATATCGACGCATAAATTTATTCAAATTCAACTCGTAATTTTATTGTTAATATAAAAATTAATTCTTGTAAAATTCATCAATTAATTTTAACTAAAAATTCCCGGACTTAATATCCACGCCGATAAATACTTTTATAATTAATTCCAATAAAATAATAAATTTAATTATCGAAAAATAAATTCAGGAACTTAAGTTCAATATATAAAATAACCGCGTAGAATTTTCGATCAAATAATTAATTATTAAGTAATTTATTCCATTATAAAAATAAATTAACGAAAATTATCCACGGGTAAATCAATCTTAAATGCGCCAAAATTCAATAAAACAATTCTCAATAAATAATACAATGTTAAATAATTATTTCATTGTAATAAATAATGTTAATTAATAATAATTCAATTGTTCTTAATAAATTGTCGAGTAAAATAATTTCCAAGAATTTACGCGCTCAAAATGGACGCCAGTATTCGTTAGTGCGTAGTAACTTTGACCTTGGGTACAAGTTAACTGGGTTGTAAAATTCGACCGACGCTTGCCTGATCCGTGAGAAGACAAAGGAACTTTCTCGAAGAATTCAGTTCTCGGTTTTATTTTATTAAATAAAATAAATGCAACTAAACCGATCTTTCAGATGTTAAAAATTATTTATAATTAATCGAGTAAATTAATAAAATAAATTCTCACGACAATTAACACCACAAGGTCTTTGAGCAGTTCTCGGGTATAAACCCCCTTGAGGGACGCTCAACACCAACTAACGAATAAAAATTAATTGCAATTAAATAATTATTGAATTATTATTAATTATATTGAGAATAATTAATCAGAGGTGAAGTAAACCTGGTATAAACCTCGCGGTCCACTCCTAGCCCACAGAGTAATTATTGATACCTTTTGAATATACGACGATCTAACTCATTACTGGAGATTGAAGTCCTAGATGTTGTTGGCTTCTTACGTCTGGTAACTACTCCGGGGATTTGTCTTCTTTATTTCAGTGGCACACTGTCTGGCGGTTACACTACTTCTCCCTGTCACAACGCATGGCTCACCTATATAATAACCCCCAAAATACCCCCTCCTACTCTCTCTTTAGGCCCGAAGATCAAGACGCGCCAGTGCTGCGTCGAACAGTTGTCGATCTCTGGCGACTTATCAATTCAGGGTAATTTTACCCTGTTACAAAATAAAGTTAGTAAATTTCTAATACAAGCCACGTCAATATTTACAAAGTAAAATGGTAAATTTTAAACGCAACGCTAAAAATCAAACTGTAATTATTGACTTGCTTGAACTGGTAAAATGTATATTTTAAAAGTATAATTTTTACTGTTTGAAATGTTAAATTCTCCCAGAGTGAGACCCCCTTCTGTTTTATCTGAGTTCCCCTTCTCCTCATAATATGGACTATATATTGAAATGGCAATTTTTACTGTTTAAAACTGTAATTTTTTAAGATGAAAGAGTCGTTATTTACTATAGTGACAGCTACTAATCAATTATTTTGGATATTAAATTATAAATTGTGGCTTTTATACTTTCTACATTAAGTTCTGTAATATTTATATTTTTGCCACTCCGATGTCCGCTTTAATGTTTGAAACTATAAAAATTAACCGGAATCCGAGTGAATATTACAGTTTACTTTTTTCCGTGTAGACTTGAAATTTAATTGGAGTATTGTTTTGACTTGCACAGATTCCAAATTCCATCGGATTGGCCTGTACTTTTTATTCGTGT
Source organism: Cotesia glomerata (assembly GCF_020080835.1). Classification (NCBI taxonomy): domain Eukaryota; kingdom Metazoa; phylum Arthropoda; class Insecta; order Hymenoptera; family Braconidae; genus Cotesia; species Cotesia glomerata. The sequence goes on along the minus strand of NC_058159.1, from coordinate 20,685,698 downwards.
GATTATTCAAGCTAATATTTATTGTAACTTTCAATGTGCAATCACTATAACATTCCCGTGGCTATCTTCCAAAAATGAATAATAATTGACATGAAGAAAAAAATATTTAAATCGGTTGACCTTGAAGGCCATCCCTGTAATTTCCTGTTTCTCTTAAGATTTTATCAAATTTTATATCTGTAGGAACTGTATTTGAAGAATATGAATTTTTTGATAATTGCCACTCCCGCACTCCTATGTTGGGGAGGAATTTCGTAAGATCCTATTCGAGATGATTTCTACATTGTAAATAAAAGGTTCCAACAAAACTTCGAGTCCATAGAAACTTCGAGTCCATATTGTTTGAAAATGAGAGATTTTCATTGAAAACGCCCCCGCAATCCTTTTTGGTATTAGAATTTGAGAAAATCTATTCCCAGCTGAACTTGACATTATCCACGAAGATTCCTACTTAATATGGAAACTGTAAAAGTTACAATTTGGAAATTAAAATTTTAGATTTTAACACACCTACCCCCGCAATCCCAAGTTATTGGTTTTACCCATAATATTTAACTTTCTTAAGTAAACTGAAGTATACGGTCGTTTTCCAAAATATTCGTTATATTTTTTTACAAATTAATCTGTATTTGATTTTATTCTTTCCTTTTTTTTTAATGTTATTAATTTTTTTTCTTTATTCAACGTGCCAAAATGTATAATAAGTATTACATGAAAAGCCCAATTGTTCTATGCGTCTGATTATGTATCTTGGCATTAAACACGAGATGCCGGCACAAAATGGTCATTTCATGAAATACCTAGGCCGATAATGCAATTTAAATATTTTTCACTAAATGCCGACGCTTCTGGAAGTGCCTAGGTATTTCATGAAATGACGGATTTTGCAAAAAGACTACGACATATATTTTTACAAATATAAATAATGCTGTGAAGCGGGAAAGAATAGGAGTTACGGTAATTATTACGTGAAGCGTTCCACATTCACGTAACAGGATATTGGTAGGAAAAGATTGAGAAAGGAATGTGGAGAGGATAATCTTAATGTGAGTTTATATGCGAGAAAAAATTATTAGATAGCTCGGACTGAGATTCGAACCCAGAACCTTCCGAAGACATGTCGGCTATTCTACCATTTGAGCTATTCGGTCTATACTAAATTTCCTTTCGCTTATTCTATATATACTAGGGTGGGCCGAAAATCCGCTTTTTTAGAATTTCGTTTAGTAATAGCAAAAATATTGTTTATTAAGTTATAAAAAAATTTTGTGTGAAAGGAAAAAATTTTTGGTCAATATCTCAGGCTCGCCGATTGCAGTCAAAGATAAAAATGCTCAAAAAATTTTTTGATTAACTTATTTTAATAGGAAATTTTACGCTCTACAAAAAAGGTCCTTACACAAAATTACGTAGGACCCATAGATTCAGAGATAATCTCAATTTTAGTATCAAAATAGTAGATTTTCGCCATTAAAATAATCTTGTTAGTTTGAAATCTATTTATAAGTTCTCCATTCGACAGAAAATTAAATTTTCTATCAAAATGTTTCTTTGTAAAATTTTTTACGAGTGATAATTATTAAAATTATTCCAATTTTTGTTCAAAAAGTGGCATTTTCGACAGTAAATGAATTATATCTTGGTATAAAATGATTAATAAATCAATTATTTTCTTCAAAATTAAATTTTCTAAAAAAAAAAAGTTTTTATATTGAATCACGTGCCTTTAATATTTTTTATAATAATTAAAAATTTCCGATAAAAATTAGTATGACAATTTTCAAAGTTTCGTTTACGGTACATCTACTACTAGCGCTAGAGTAGACTTCTGCAAAGAGAGCAATCCGTTTGTCTTAGCGATTGCCAACAGATGGCGTTCTATATTGTCCTATAAATTTCTTTTTTCTCTTCAAATACTTTTCATTACAATACATAACCTTAAAAAAAAGTTTCCTGACATTTTGTGTTAAGTTCAATAGTTTACTTAAATTGGGACCTACGTTAAGAAAATAACTGTCACCAAATTATTATTATTTTTTTGTTGTTTTGTAAGTATACTTTATGGAATTTCTTAATTATCAATTTGAACATCGGCTGCAAATTTCTAATATTGTTTCTCCATACTGATTTTATTAACAGTAGTACAAAGCACTTTCTCAAAATGTCAGCGTGTTCTATATTTGGAGAGCCAGAGAAATTACCCAAGGATCATTTTCCAAGCAAGGAAGACATTCCGAGGTATTGTAATTACCTAAGACAAGGAAGAAAAAACGAGAATCAATTTGAGCCATCACTTTTTGAAATTGCAAGTATTGTAGCTACAGACGTAGAGAAGTTATTCTCTATGATAACTGTCCCAACAGTTTCAACGAAACGAATTATCCAATTACTAATTGCTCAACATGAAAAATATTTGAAAGCTAAAAAAATAGTGATTAATAATTGCCATTCTTCGTCATCTGGACAGCAAAAAATTAATGATTACAGGACTGATTCAAAAAAACTATTCGATGTAAGCTCTTGTAAATGTATTGAATTCAGTATCTGCAATTGTCCAGAAGAAAAAAAAATACCTGTCACTAAACATGAATTTCTCGCAGATCAGAGAATTACACGCTTACGAAAAATCTCTCAACAATTTTTGTACATCCCAGAGCCGAATGATGAATATACAGAACGTTTACCTCGTAGTATCTCAGATTTAAACCAAAATTTGGTATCTTATCTTCTAATTCATCATTCAGTGAAATAAATTTTTCTCAAAAATCGACTTCTTCCATTAACAGTACTTCGTCGAAAAACAATTTAATTGTATGAACTAAGCTACAGACAAAGAAGAAATATGGATTTTAATCTCGTTCAAAGTCAAAATAGAATTGAATTCAAAGAAACTGCTCTTACCAGCCAAAGGTATAACTTAAGTGCTCGTGCCACTGCAGCCGTTGTAATATCGACTCTATTAGACATAGGACTGATTACTAAAACTGATAAGAATTTGATTACATTTTATACCAAGATATAATTCATTTACTGTCGAAAATGCCACTTTTTGAACAAAAATTGGAATAATTTTAATAATTATCATTCGTAAAAAATTTTACAAAGAAACATTTTGATAGAAAATTTAATTTTCTGTCGAATGGAGAACTTATAAATAGATTTCAAACTAACAAGATTATTTTAATGGCGAAAATCTACTATTTTGATACTAAAATTGGGATTATCTCTGAATCTATGGGTCCTACGTAATTTTGTGTAAAGACCTTTTTTGTAGAGCGTAAAATTTCCGATCAAAATAAGTTAATCAAAAAATTTTTTGAGCATTTTTATCTTTGACTGCAATCGGCGAGCCTGAGATGTTGACCAAAAATTTTTTCCTTTCACACAAAATTTTTTTATAACTTAATAAACAATATTTTTGCTATTACTAAACGAAATTCTAAAAAAGCGGATTTTCAGCCCACCCTAATATATACATCTACATAATTATAAATGAATTACATATGCCTCTATATAATTATATATGAATCATATATAATGCTATATAGTTTTTTTTTACTCGGGTATGCCTTTATATGAGTATATAAGTCTACTGATGTGCTGATAAGGGTATGAGTATATCAGACTATATGAATCCATATCAAGTTATATCAACTCTGATCAGGGATTTTTTTTTTCAAGTTTATCAAAGTATATATAACTTTATAAGGTTATATCAGGCCATATCAGGACCTATTAAGGAATAATGTAAAATTATATATGAGCATATCAAGCTATATCGAGTCTGATATAGACATATCAAATTGATAAGGCTTGATTAGGCCAATTTTCCTATCAGGCCATATCAGGACATATCAAAAATTAAATATGGACATATCAGATCATATCAGGCCAGATATGAACATATCAAAAATTTTTATATGGCCTTATCAGCTCATATCAAGTCGGATCAGAATATTTTTTCACGGGGCATCAAAAAGTTTTTTGGTAATATTTTGTTGAATTTAAGTTAACTATGATTAATTTTTGAGTTTTTGTTGAATAAAAATTTCCAAGAAATTAGCATTTTTAACGTCTCGCTATAAAAATCAATGATTTTCAAAAAGTCGCGCGCGCGCGATGTGTGTGTGTGTGTGTGTGTGTGTGTGTGTGTGTGTGTGTGTGTGTGTGTGTGTGTGTGTGTGTGTGTGTGTGTGTGTGTGTGTGTGTGTGTGTGTGTGTGTGAGTGAGTGAGTGAGTAAACTCCTTATAGCTTTTAAACGGCTTGATCGATTGAAACGCGGTTGGCGGCATTTGAAAGGGTTCCTTTGCCATTAGATTTCACGTGAATTTGAATCAATTCACTTCGGTAGATTTTGAGAAATCTCAAAAATAAAATCTTCAAAAAAACGGGTTTTTGAGATAACTTCTAAGCCAATGTATCGATCAATTCCCAGTCTGGGCTGTCTGATTATTTTTTCAATTACGGAAAAATCCCCACTAAGTAGGTCCCCCCTTCTTTCTATCCGTTCTTTCCCAACTCCCTTAAAATTTGCTTTGATATGGCTCTAATGAGCTCTTAAGCTTGGAAAAAAACATTAATTGCCGCATACCGCATCAAATCGCCCTGATTAAAAAAAAAGTATTGAGACAAAGGAAAAAGTATTGAAAAGAATTGGTTTTCTAGTCAATCCAATTCTTTTCAATACTTTTTTCTTTGTCTCAATACTTTTTTTTATTCAAGGCGGTTGATTCGTTCGAGAGATATTTAATTTAAAAAAATTCCAAACAAGTGTTTTTTTTTTTAATAACTTCCCTAGTGGTTTAGAATCATGGTGGGACCACTGTGAAAGTGGAATAACCGAGTATTTATGGTAGGATCACGATATTTTCACCGTGGTTTTGTTCCATTTGGCCACAGTGGGTGCTCCGTATTTTCACAGTGTATAAATGATGCATTTACAAAATTATCGTAGTGTATCTACGGTGGTTTCACTTTCAATGATCACGGTGACTCCACTGAAAAAACACGGTGACTCAATTGATTCTTTAGGAGTATTGGAAGTAGTGAGAGTACTGAGATACCACAATGAATCCACTGTCTATGACCAACCACGTTACATCCACGATGTTCAGACTCTTAATACACAGAAAAAAAGAAATATTTGATCGAAATAAGATTTATTTGAGCCAAATATATAAGATAGTTGGATATGGCCAAATAAATATTTATTTCTGGTAAATATATAATATATTTGAGCGATTTAGTTGCGTCAAATAAATAGTTTATTCATGGTAAAGATATGGTTTATTTGTGGTAAATAAATCATAGTTGACGACAATAATGAACTTTTAAAATTTATTGTAACATTAAAGTTAGCTGTCACTTGACCAATTTTTAATTTTATTTAACAAATAAATTAATTCTAAAAAATTATTTTTTAAAAATCGCATTTTTAATTTTTTAAAATTTCTACATGTCAATTTTTTTCTCTTTTTTTTTTGCCATAATTTATTTGTTAACAAAAGTTCTACAAATTATTAAATATCTGCTAAATTATTTTTATCAATTCCCTGATAAAAAAAAGTATTGAGACAAAGAAAAAAGTATTGAAAAGTATTGGTTTTCTAGTCAATCCAATACTTTTTTCTTTGTCTCAATACTTTTTTTTATTCAGGGTTTTCGAAAATTATAATGGCTTTAAAATGAAAAAAAAATTATTTTTTATTCTTTTAGTTGAATAATGAAATATTTTCCGTGTCTTCTATTGAATGAAAGTGTTAATTGTAGGTTAAGGATTATTTAGATTTGTTTTCGTAAAATATAATATTTTAAGCACCTTACGATATAGGTTAGGTATGACTTTTTTTAAACCCCAATTAATGAATAGTTATTAACTAATATTATTTATGCAAACACTATTATGTATGCAAATAAACTATTTTTTGAAACGTCGCTTTAGCTTAAGTTGCAATCAAAACATTCAAGTTTTGTTTTCAACGTTCAAGTGACGCCATGAGAGCAGTAGTTGAGAGTTTTAATGCCAAAGATGTCGTTGTTTCGGACAAACTTAGCATCTTTACCACAAATAAATGATATATTTCTGACAAATAATAAAATAATTCGAGTCAACTGTTATATTTACTTGTACCAAATATATATGGTTGTCATAAAGAAATATTTAAAAAAACGACTTAAATAAATTAATTTATTTGAGACAAATAATTCTTTTTTTCTGTGTAATGATAATGCTTGCCAAGACTAAACATGGATTATTTTGTAGATTAAACCGGAAAAAAACACACTATAAATGTTTAATTTACATCGTTTACATTTTTAATTCATCCACTGTAAAGCTACTTATTTTCAGTTAAATTAATAGAATTATTCAAACTGCTTCTAGAAACCAGAATAAAATTATTTTCATGGTTGAATATTGGGTTAAGTTAGAACAGCTCAAGAATAAAAAAGTTGAATTAAAATTTGTATTTTTAAATCTCAGAGCTCGAAAATTTTTCCTCACAGAATTATGTAAGGGTTTTATTATACACAATAAACTTTCTATGGTAAATTTAGACGAATCGCTGAACATTGAGTGTTGATTTTTTTTTTTTACTTCAAATTCATATAATTGTAAAAATATTTAAATTTATTGTAATAATAATTATAGTTGTATTAAATAACTTCTTCTTCAAAAAAATAATAATCTTAAGATTTTCTGCCTAGTTAATTATTAATTATGTTTTTAACAAATGACAGAAGTTTTTATTTTTGTAGGGTCGCAGTATATAAAAAAACAAATTTTTTGCGCCAAGAAAATTTTAAGGATGACAAAAGTTATTTTGGAGCAAGAAGAAATTTTCTTGACTCAAGGAAATTTTCTTGGCTCAAGAAACTTTGACTTCATTCAAGAAATTTTCAATCTTCCTTAATGTTTTCTTAAGCCAAGAAAATTTACACTCCAGTCTAGAATTTTTTTTTTTCAGTGTACTCGGACGGAACAGCAGTATTATTGAATTGCTACGTTATGACTTTTATTGTCAAATCTTTCTCAAGCAAAGAATAGTAAATCAGTCTTATAAGACATCAAGATCATAAAAAATCAAATCCAAAGTTGGTCATTATATTATAATTCGAATGACACAAATTTTGACGGAAGAAATGAGTTATTTTTAGTTTTCTATTTGATAACAAAAATTTTTAACTAATTTTTAAGTGTCTCAATAATAATTCAAAATAAATTTTTACACTGAAAGAAAAAATTTATTTTGAAAAAAATTAGCAATATATTAATGAGAAATTTATTTGTTGAAAATTTTAAATAATTTGATTTCTTAGCTGAAGAAATAAGAATTTTTCTCATAGTAATTTTCTTGTTGGAAAAAAGTTTTTTAAATTACAGAAAAAAATAATATAAAAAAATAAGATTTAATAAAATTTACGGTTAAATCGTTTTGTAGATAATAAATGATCTTTTTGTACTAGAAAAACTGCGTAGAATGTTCCAAATCACATAAAAAAGAATTGATTTGATCGGACGATATCGCAATTAAAAATTTTCAAAAAAGTATATTTTCAACAAACACTAGATTTTCAAGCTCGAAGTTCGAAAATGTAGAGAAGTTGTGTTTTTGAGCTCGAAGAGCTCAAAAGTTCGGAATAGATAATCCGAACAAAAACAGTTTCACTGTAAAAAAGTCGCGCCAAGTCCACGTTCATAAGACTATTAGGAAAAAAAAAATTTTTTTTTTCTTTACAAAAACATACAAAATAAAAAAATTAAAAAATCCAAGTAACCGATATGATTGTTTATGATTTTCGGAAATTAAAAAAAATTTTATTGTAAATTAAAAAATTAAAAAAACAATTTTAGAACGTATTTAGTGTGCGTGGTTGCAAAATATTTTACTTTTGATGAAATTCGTAAAATCTATTTACTAGGACTTTAAAAAAATTGAAATACACAATGACGCACACCAAGTACGTTCTAAAATTTTTTTTTTTATTTTTAAATTTACAATAAAATTTTTTAATTTCCGAAAATCATAAACAATCATATCGGTTACTTGGATTTTTAATTTTTTATTTTGTATGTTTTGTAAAGAAAAAAAACGTTTTTTTTTTCCTAATAGTCTTATGAACGTGGACTTGGCGCGACTATTTTACAGTGAAACTGTTTTTGTTCGGATTTTAGTATTTTTTGTAATTATAATGAAAATTTACAATTGATAACAACTTAAATCTCGTGTTGACTGCATTTTTTACTGCAAACTATCCCCTTGAAGCTACAGTTTATGTAGATGTAATTCCAGTGCACCCTGGCGGTCGTAAATGTAAGCTGTGAATTACTTTTTTTAACTGTAGTTGCTTATCTATAGGAGGATTACTACACATTTTTATTTTATCTAGTCTGTGGCGCTGACCTTTCTCCATCAAAAAAAAGTCAGGATCGAAATTTATGAGCGAGCTATAGTATGTGCTGATAAAATTTAATAATTTCAAGTAAATAAATTGTTATAAGTGAATATAATTAATTAATACGGTGAAATAAATTATGAATTACTGTTATGATAAACAAATTGGGTAAAAAAAGTACCGTAGAATTAAATAAAATTTCGCAGCCTCAAAAAACCGTTCTGCTTACAGTAAACATAGTCGGTAGTCTGGCGCTCCGTTTACAACGGATTTGAACGGAACTTGGCGCCAGATTCTACCGAATCTGTGAATTTTTCAAGCGTTTTGAACTTGTACATAACGGGAAGTTCCAGGGATGGCCTGCCGGGTCAGCCGTTTTCCAGATTTTTTTATTTGCGGGTTGAGTTTCATCTTTTAAAATTTTCAACTTGAAGAGTTCGTTTTACAGTTTACTTGATGTTATTACTGCTGTTATCTTTTTTTCTGAAAAATAATAATATACTGGAGATTTTTTTTAATTAGTTTGTCACAGGGTTTTTATTCCCTGTGTGCGTCCCTCCCTGCGCCTAAATTTGGCAACAGATCCACACTCGGTGTGTCTCTGAATTCATTATTTTATATTTATTTATTAATTTATTCATTGAATTTATTACTATTAGTATTATTTATATTTGAAATTTCTAATATTATTGTTATTAATTTAAGAATTAATTCTATCTTTATTTCAGACATTTATAATTAATTATTTATAATTTATTATTATTATTATTATTATTATTATTATTATTATTATTTGTATGCATTGCCGTAAATCATTGTCATATAGTACCTAATTTTACTATGAGTGATAAATCATAGCCTTTACTCGCACGGGTGAGGCCCTACAATATCGATCGCGAGCAAAGAGTTTATTGAATTAGGGAAAATGGCTAGAGAGGCCATTGTTGTTGAACACGAGGCCTCAAACGGTTTACGGTGACAAAAATAGAGCAGACACGCGGTGGCCCGCTTGGTGTGAGGTATACACGCGGGACCTCCGCTATTGTAAGGAGTGTGGATTTGGTGCCTTGGGTTGAGTTTCCTTTTTGGTGAGTACTCACAAGTTGAGATCGATTAATATCCGCACACCGCTGTCTCCTGGCTTAAATAATTTATTCTTTTATTGTTTAACTAAATTCACTATCGATTTATCGGGTCGATCCCGTAGCGAGTAAGGGTTATTTTAAGGGAACACTTGTACCTATCCCGAAAGCCTCGTGTGGGTCCCTGAAATGGCCAACAATTACTAATCAAAGTACTACACTTACATTAATTATTATTACGTTCGTAAATAATATTGAAAGGCTAATATCTAAAATTATCGTTTATATTGGTTTAATTGTTTGAAATCTATTATATTTGTTCCATAAAGGATTTATTCTGTTATTTGGAAAGCAGATTTAGTTTTAAGTAACACCGTTTATGAATAAATAATTTATTTTTGTTAATATTTTCTGATTCATTAATGATTTATTTTATGTAAGTTACTTCCCGGATTACTTCCCTGTCATCCGTCCTTCATTTTAGCAGGATCTTTCGGAATATTACATAGATTTAATGACTTATTGTTTCTTACTCTGTATTTTACCCTAATTTTATTTTAATTGTACTGCAACCTGCGCTTTTCGTCCGCATTAACTCGAATCGTTGATTGATCGTCCGGCGCGGCCCCTGGAATTGTTATTATTTTTTTGGTAATTTTTCATAAAAATTATCTGGCGTCCAAATGTGCACTAACCCAGCCTGAGGGGTTTCCGGGTTAATTTATTATATATTTAAAAGATCAGACCTGAATGAATAGGCATGAGTCTTCAGATCTAATCAGGCATGAACAGGTCTGATCGAACATGAACAAACCTGTTCATATCTGACCAGGCCAGGTCTATGAGAAAACAAAAATCTCGAGCCGAGCGGGATTCGAACTGTAGACTTCGCATTCTCTAGACTAATCCTCGACCTGTTGATCTAATAAATTACCTTGATGGTTGGGTATCTTTCAAACTTGTTCAAGTAATTTAAATCGTATCCATGGTGTATCTGTACAGTCAAAAAAATCCATAGCTAATAATTTAATTATTAGTTATAAATAATAACATGTCAAGATCATTTTTTTCGAACTACTATTTGTTTTTTTTGTTCCTCCATTAAAATATTGTTCTGTATACAGAAGAAAAATTCCCTTCAAGTTTGATCCCGTAATTTTTATTATATAATTATAAATTATATATAATTTTACATAGCTCCATATGTAATTCATACACAATTATCTATAGTTCCAATATATATTTATGTATAATTCCGTGTACAAATATATGTATGAAAATATGTAAATATTTTCTCTCGTATCAAAAGATAAATTCAATGAAAGAAGTTCTGAGTTACCAATTGATACAATAAATCATCATATAATTGGAAAAGTAGAGATCATAAATGAAACTTACAACTACAAAAAACGAATTGATAAAAGATTATATACCTGAAACTTATAAATTAAAAGAAACTTTAAAAAACGTTAAAATTGATAAATATATTATAGACAATACAAAATACTTTTATCATTAGTAAAAACAAGGACGGGCTGTAACTTATAAGTTTTTTAAACTTCCCGGAAAAAAATTTTCAGACATGACCATGCCTGTTCATGTAGGATCAGACTTGAAAGCAGTCATGGTCATGTATGATCATGCCTACCCATGTCTAAGGCGTTATATACTTCAGGCCTGACCATGCGTGAACAGACATGAACAAGCTTGATCATGCCTGAACGTATTCAAATTTCAGGTATGATCATGTCTGATCTCCTATGGGCAAGATCATACCTGAAATCAGGCATGACCAGGTCTGAACGTATTTTACTTTTCAGGCATGACCATGTCTAATTTCAAGCCTGATTATACATGAACAGGTTGATCATATCTGAACATGTTTTCCCGGGATATTGTAATATTATTTTTTTGATGACCATAAAGAATAAGTGAATATCACAACCATCAATGTGTTTTTTGATATTTATGTATAATGCAGCTCGAAGCAATTATTCCAGTTAACAGTTATCAATAGATTTTTGTTCAGAATTGGGGAATATTTAATTTTACGATTGTCATTACATATGTTTTGATTTTGTTTCTAGGACGTTGGTTTTTATACTTTGAGGTCGAGTTAGAATTTTTGTAGAGCAGAACTATAATAAGTCACTCGGTTTCGTCTGACGTGCGAATGTAGTTTTAATCCTTTGAGACTTCTAGTCTAGAGTAGATTGCAAAGGGCAATCTGAGATGCTAGCACTTCGTAGTGGAAGAATCCGGTAGAAGCGAGTTGTAATTCAGTTTTTTATATATTTTAACAAAAAATATCTAAAAATTGGTTGACTACGGAGGCCATCCTTTATACTTCTCGCTCATTTTCGAACGCAACGCTTGACAATATATTTAATTTAAATTTGTAAGCTCGAAGATACATATTTTGAAATGGCTATAACTTTCGAACGCGTCGTTCGATTTTGATTTGCTTGGCGACATTCAATGCAACTTTTTGTGCATAAACAAGTGTCTCTGGTGTTTGGAGTTGATTAGTCAAAAATTTTGAAAGTTTTTTTATAAAAAACTTAAAGAAAATTTTTTTTTTATTTTTGTTTCTTAAATATCTTTGAAACAGCTTTACTGATTGATATCAAAATCTAATCAAATCGAAGTTTCAATGAACTCTTGCGAACGTCATCTTGCTTATCTTGATCGGTTGATTTGTTCTTAAGATATCGTACGACAAAATTTTATTTATATACACACACATGGTCGGGCGTCTAGCTAGGAATAGTTAGAACAGCTTCCTAAGACTTCAAAACGTGGAGATCTGATAAGAATTCGCATTTTCAAAATCGTACCAAAATCAGTAACTTTCCTACTTTCAAAAACTATTAATTTTCACAGCAGGAAGTTGAAAAAATTTGTTTTTCAGCATAGAAGAAATGAAAAAATAATAGTACAACTAGGATTTTTTTTTTTTTTTAATCTGAATATCCAATTATGAGACATCCGAACAAAAACAGTTTCACTGTAAAAAAATCGCGCCAAGTCCACGTTCATAAAACTATTAAGAAAAAAAATTTTTATTTCTTTACAAAAAGATATAAAATAAAAAATTAAAAAATCCAAGTAACCGATATGGTTGTATATGATTTTCGGACATTAAAAAAAATTTTGTTGTAAATTTAAAAATTAAAAGAAACAATTTTGGAACGTATTTAGTGTGCCTGGTTACGAAATATTTCACTTTTTATGAAATTCCTAAAATCTATCTACTAGGACTTTTAAAAAAAATTGAAGTACACAATGACGCACACCAAGTACGTTCCAAAATTGTTTCTTTTAATTTTTAAATTTACAACAAAATTTTTTAATGTCCGAAAATCATATACAACCATATCGGTTACTTGATTTTTTAATTTTTTATTTTATATCTTTTTGTAAAGAAATAAAAATTTTTTTTCTTAATAGTTTTATGAACGTGGACTTGGCGCGATTTTTTTACAGTGAAACTGTTTTTGTTCGGATTTCGGTATTTTTTGTAATTATAATAAAAATTTGCAATTGGTACCAACTTAAATCTCAATTTGGCTGCATTTCTTATAGCAAACTATCCCCTTGAAGCTACAGTTTATGTAAAAATAATTGCAGCGCACTCTGGCGGGTGTAGATGCAAGCTGTGAAATTTATTTTTTTAACTGTAGTTTCCCATCTATTGGACTATTACCATGCATTCTCGAATTACTTAGTCTGTGGCATGTCACTTTTTACATCGAAAAAAAGTCAGGATCGAAATTTTTGAGCTTGCTATAGTTTGTGCTGATAAAATTTAATAATTTCAAGTAAATTAATTGTTATAATTGAATATAATTAATTGATATCAGTAAAATAAAGTATGAATTACTGTTATAATATAAAATTTAGGAACAAGATGTACCGTAGAATTAAATAAAATTTTGCAACCTCGAAATACCGTTCTGCTTACAGTAAACACACTCGGTAGTCTGGCGCTCCGTTTACAACGGATTTGAACGGAACTTGGCGCCAGATTCTACCGAATCTGTGGATATTAAATTCATTTTTACACTTTTTCATCGTTAATAAGGTTTTAAAATCGATAATTTGTCATTTAATCTGCTAAAAAATTTCTCTAATTCATATTTTTAATTCCATTTTTCGCAGGATAGTATTTTTTTCATTAAAATTATGGTGTTCTGATATACGATTTTGTTAATTTAAAAATAATTGTACGACTTGATACAATTTTTTTAATAACTTCTCGAATTTTTAAATATTCATCATTTTTATAGGGATGGGTTAAACAGTTAATCATTTTGATAAAACACCTGTGTAATTTCAGTTAAATAGAATCTTGTTTAAGAAGTTTTAGTCTTTTAAAGATATATTTTTAAATTTAATCCATTACTATGAAATATCGTTATAAAATTCATCATCTGCTTGAATTTTTTAAGTAGATTACAGTACACCTAAAGTGAAAAATATTAGGTCAAGAATAAATTGATTATGAAGATAAATTAATGAACGTAAGAAGGATGACGTATGAAGCATTTTGAAGAATGAGCGCAGATAACGTATGCGTCAGCTGGTACATCTTCTGGAATCTCGAAACCAATAGTTACATTATATGCCACGGCATTGCTGTCATGGTTTGCAGCAGCTTGACTTTATGTCTCTCATTCTCATACACATGCACAAGTTTATTAGGTATGGATATAAAAGGTATAGAAGATGCATTTCTACGTCAGCTCTTTTGTAGATCTCACTTAATTTTATTATAAATGCTTAATACTGTTTTGTATTACTTTAATATTTTTTATTATAAACTAGAAAAAAAAAAATTAGGAAAACGGTTGACCCTGAAGGCCATCCCTGCAACTTCCCGCTAATTCCATACTTAGGCGCTTAAAATTGCACCAATGACGTTTTTGAGCTCTTCGAGCTCAAAAATACAATTTATGGGTTATTTTGAGCTCTCCGAGCTCAAAGAGATTGCTTTCTTATGCTTTAAAGCTCTTCGAGCTCAAAAGTCTGATAGAGATTTGATGACACTATTTTTTGAATTTTTGAACCGCAATAACTTTTGAATGAATAAACCGATTTTTACGTGGTTAGAAGCATTCGACGCAGTTTTTTAAGCCTCACAAAGAATCTTAAATTTTGTATTGATCGCGCTAGGAATTTTGGAGTTATTCCGAAAAAACACTTTTTTCGGTTTTCTTTCGTTCACGATATCTCTTGAACGAATCAACCGATTTTGACCGGACTGATGGCGATCAACGTGGTTTTTTTAAGGTTAAGAGCTGATTAGTTACTGGAATTGAACCTTTAAGCCGTTTAAAAGTTATTCCAAAAAAACCACATTTGAAAAAAATTTTTTTTTCAGTTTTTTTAAGATTTCTCAAAATCTATTGATCTGAGTCGGTCCAAATAGTTTTCAAAATCTAAGTTTAGTCAAGCCCTTTCGAATGGCACCAACCGCGATAAAATCGGTCAAGTCGTTCAAAAGTTAAAAGCGGTTCACATACTTTCACACACACACACACACACACACACACACACACACACACACACACACACACACACACACACACACACACACACACACACACACACACACACACACACACACACACACACACATACAGACACCGTGACAACCTCGCGGGGATAGTCAGGGAAGCTTCCTGTGACCTTCAAACGTCGAGATCTGATGAAAACTCGATTTTTGCAAAACGGGGTGAAAACAATAACTTCCCGATTTTTGAAAATCTTCGATTTTCATAGCGGGAAGTTAAAAATTAGGAAAACGGTTGACCCTGAAGGCCATCCCTGCAACTTCCCGCTACTTTCGTAATTAAGCGCTCAAAATTGCACGTATTAAAATTTAGAGCTCGAAGAGCTCAAAAATATAATTTTCGTGTAGTTGTGAGCTCTCCGAGCTCAAAAGTCTGATAAAAGTTTAATAAAACACTATTTTTTGAATTTTCAAACCGCAATAACTTTTGAATGAATGAACCGATTTTTACGCGGTTGGCGGCATTCGACGCAGTTTTTCAAATTCTATGATACATTTTTAAACACAAATCAAGAATACTGAAAGTTTCGGTGTAATTCGAAAAAAACACTTTTTTTCGATTTCTTTCGTCAACGATAACTCACGAACGAATCAACCGGTTTTGACCCGATTGGTGGCGATCGACGTGGCTTTTTGATGTTAAAAGCTGATTAGTTTTTGGGATTGATCGGTCGAGCCGTTTAAAAGTTATTAAAAAAAAAACCACATTTGAAAAAATTTTTTTTCGAAGTTTTTTTAAGATTTCTCAAAATTTATTGGTCCGAATCGGTCCAACTTGTATCAGAATCTAAGTTTAGTCTAACCCTTTCGAATGGCACCAACGGCGATCAAATCGGTCAAGCCGTTCAAAAGTTATGAGAGGTTTACACACACACACACACACACACACACACACACACACACACACACACACACACACACATACAGACGTACAGACACCATCGCGGGAATAGTCAGGGAAGCTTCCTAGGACCTCAAAAGATCTGATGAAAACTCGATTTTCGAAAAACGGGGTAAAAACAATAACTTCCCGATTTTTGAAAATTTTCAATTTTTTTAGCGGGAAGTTAAAAATTAGAAAAACGGTTGACCCTGAAGGCCATCCCTGCAACTTCCCGCTAATTCCATATTTAGGCGCTTAAAATTACACTTATGACGTTTTCGAGCTCTTCGAGCTCAAAAATATAATTTATGTGTTATTTTGAGCTCTCCGAGCTCAAAGAGATAGCTTTGCTATGCTTTTGAGCTCTCCGAGCTCAAAAGTCTTATCAAAATTCGATGAAACACGATTTTTATAATTTTCAAACTGCTGTAACTTTTTAATAAATCAACCGATTTTCACGCGGTAGGCGGCGATCGATGTGGTTTTTTAAGCTCTATAAATAATTTAGAACAAAAAAATTGATGTGATGAAAAATTTCGGAGTTATTACAAAACAACACTTTTTTCGATTTTTTTCGACAACGATATCTCACGAACGCATCAACCGATTCTGACGCTCTATGTGGCGATCGATGCGGGATTTTAAGGTTAAGAGCTGCTTAGTTTTTGAAGTTGATCGGTTCAGCCAATTCGGAGATATTTAAAAAAAATGAAAAAAAAAAACAACTTTTTTTGTCACTTTTTTTCACTTTATTTGCAATTTCTCGAAATCTACTGGTCCGAATCGGTAACTTACAGAAAATCTAAGTTTGGCGAAGCCCTTTCGAATGACACCAACCGCGATGAAATCGGTCAAGCCGTTCAAAAGTTACGAGAGGTTTACACACACACACACACACACTCACACATACACACACACACACACACACACACACACACACACACATACATACGTACATACACATACGTACATACATACAGACGTACGGACATCATCGTGAAAATAGTCAGGAAAGCTTCCTAGGACCTCGAAATGTCGAGATCCGATGAAAACTCGATTTTCGAATAACGGGGTAAAACCAATAACTTCCCGATTTTTGAAAATTTTCAATTTTCTTAGCAGGAAGTTAAGAACAGAATGCTTAATAAAAAACAAACCTTTTTCTCGATTTGATTTTAGATATGGACATTATTCGTTGACAGAAAAACTTAAGATTTATATAGTTATTATATGTAATTTATAGGTAATGCATAAATTTATTATTATTTAATTTTGTAAATAGTAAATTATAAAATTGGATCGATTTCCATTATTTTTTTTTTGAGCATTCAAGTTTTCTTTGTCATTGAATTTCAAAATATAAATTATTATATTTTCTGAAATTTAAAAACTCAATAAAATCATATCAAATATAAAATAGCTGACTTTAGACAAGTTAAAATAATTTAAAACCTCCGACTAGCACTCGTTTGAAATGCAAAAGATAATGTCAGCTGTTTAATAATTAAAAATGAGTATAAAAAATGTTTTTTATTCTGGAAATATAAAAATGGGAATGCTGAATAAGTCCGAATTCATTTAACTTATCCACGTTTTCAGAGTAAAAATGTTTTACTTCATTTATCTTATTAAATTGAAATAAATTATTAAACAACTAAAATTATTTTATGCTCCTTAAATCTCCGTAAGTGTCTAGAGGGATTTAAAAAGATTTATTTCTTTTAAGCTGTTTTCGTTTTATGTTGTTTTATTTTAAATTTTAATTGCGTACCTTAATTTAAATTAATAAAAAATTAGAATATATTTTTGATATTTTGACACTAAGTTAAAATTTTTTGAAATAATAGTTTCGTGTTATGATGGTTGACTAATTTAAGTAATTTGGACGTTTTCTGTTGTTTGTGAATTATATATTATCACGTCAACTTGAGACTATTTTAGATAATTCATTAATATTATAGCTACGTTCCAACCTCAGATAGTATACGAGCAAAAGTTTCTCAAATGAGAATGGAACATGTTCAATTTGCGGTTAAACTCTCATACGATTTAATTTCATGGTTTAACTCGTGAAGCTTAATCTCTAAATTAATAGCTTTAAGCCGAAATAGTTTTTAATTAATTTAATTATTTTAATTAATTATCAGTAAATTACTTCTAATGTTTCGCGGGATAGATAAATTTTATTGAAACTTCAAGATTGTTGAAATTAAATGATAAAATTGTCTATATTTTGTACGTAAAAAATACTGTCATAATTTATAATCACTGTCCCTTGAATAAATAATACATTTCTCGATTTTACTTTTAAAGTTTTTATTTTTTTAATTTCTTTGCGATAAAATTGTAAATAATTAATAAGTAGATGAAAACTAAACTTTTATGATTTCAATAATAAAAAAAAGTTTGGAAAATCCAAAAGTGGACGACTTATAATGCTCATTTAATTATGAAATATTAAAAAAAAAAAAAAAAAAACATGTTCAAAATTAGTTGCCGAAAAAACAGCTGTACTAGGAAGGTAATGCACAGGCGCCCCTGGTGGAATAAATGTACATAATATGTATATCACCATCCATGTAAATTTTACATGGATATATATATATATACTAGCTGACCCGGCAAACGTTGTTTTGCCATGTGAATAATTTCTAGAGAATTTCTAGCGTAGAAAAAAAATTACTAACTTATTGGAAGTGTATAAGGATGTGGAATATGAGTGAAAAAGGCCTGGAGCGCTGTGAACGATGAGGGAATGTAGTTTAAAAATAACAAAACACCAACCATTAATTGTTTTAATTTATTAAAAGTAATAATTATTTATATAATTAATTAATTACATAATATTAATCTCTTAATGCTGCAGCGTGAACAATATTTTTTGTTAGCCCGTCTTTAGCTAATACAAACAAACTTGATGGTTTACCCACTCGAGAGCATGCAACGTATAATTGTCCGTGTGAAAAACATGGTGTGCTCAAATCTAAGCCACAAACAGACATTGTTTGGCCTTGGGATTTATTAATAGTCATTGCAAATGCCAATCTAATCGGAAATTGAATACGCTTAAATTGAATTGGCACATCTGTGGGTATAATAGGTATTCGTGGTATCAATATATTTTCACCTCGAAACTTGCCATTTAAAATGGTGCCTTCGATAACGTTTTTCATTAATTTTTTAATGACTAATCGCGTACCGTTGCATAGCCGTGGCGGGTTCAAATTACGAAGCAAAATAATTGGAGATCCAACCTTCAATTGTAAGTTATGTGGTGGCATGCCTGGCAAATCTAGTGAGTTCAAAATCTCTGTTGGAAAATTTACAGCTTCAGTGTCATCGCAAACTGTATCAATAGATTTATATGATACCAAGTCCCCTGGCAATAACTGTTGTATCTTCAGATTTAAAATGTCAACGTCCACATTTTTTGCAGCTAACATTGCTCTTTCTGCAAGCCACTCGAGATTTATGTAATTCGTGTGTACATCGGGAAATATTTGTTCAATGAGAGCATCTTGCGAATCAATGATTGTGCAGAAATCATTCGCTAATTTTATGTATCCAGTTTCAGCTATAGTGACTTTTCCATCGCCGATATCTAAGAGTTGTTTTGAGAATGTTTCAGCGGATGGATCTTGAAGCATTTGAACGCGCATATTTACTTTCAGCTGTACTATTTCAACATTACGCCACAATGTCGATGATTTTAAGCAGGCGTTGATTTCATCAGCGTATGTTGAACGTGGAATGACGGGAAGTGTTTGTCTGAAGTCACCTGAAAGGACTAACAGAGTGCCACCAAATAGTTTGTCGTTGTTTTTAATATCTTTCAATGTCCTGTTCAACGCCTCAAGCGAATGTTTGTGTGCCATGGTACATTCATCCCAGATGATAATTTTACACTGTTTCAGCACTGTGGCTATGGACGATTGTTTTTTTATGTTGCACACTGCGTCAGGGTTATTTTGAATATTTAGTGGTAGCTTAAATACTGAATGAGCTGTTCTGCCTCCATCCAATAAAGTTGCCGCAATGCCCGATGATGCAACGGCCAATGCGATGCCATTATTGGATCGTATTTTGGCGAGAATTAGCGAAATAAGGAATGTCTTGCCAGTTCCACCTGGTGCATCTAAAAAGAAGAACCCACCTTGTCCTGCTGAAACTGCGAGCATAATGCGGTCGTAAATGGTTTTTTGTTCCTCATTCATTAGTGGGACATTGCGAGTAACAATCGCCGCCGTTTCTACAGTGTTGTACTGCATTTCACGATTCATTTCAGTGTTCATTAAATCAGTTGCACCTCGATTTGGCGAATTCATACCGAAATGACTGAGTGGTAAGTTGGCAATGATAATGCAAAGATCCTCAATAGCAATCAATGCTTCATTGTACATATCGTCGCTGAATGTTATCGCTAGATCGTTACACCGTGTACGATGTTGATGCAATATATCATCAGTCATTGAATCTTTGTGATTATCCCACAATATCTCTGCTCGGGCTGGAAAACATGTAGTCAACACTATAGCGAATAGTAGACGAATTTGTATTGCTGTACAGTTCAATGCTGCTTCAGCAAGCATACATTCCCACTGATTGTCATCTTCTAGCAAGCCGAGTGCAAGGCATGCATCTTTATACGTTGTATACTGTTGCCCATTCACTTTACGTATATCTTGAAATGACAATGGGCCAGTAACATTAACCAACAATAGTCGAAGATAAAAGCACTCAGTCTGTCTTGGATTCACTGTAAATACTCGCCCCAAGGCGTTTGATTTGAATAAATTGGGGCATGCATCAACTGGTGAGCCTTGCTTGCGGGGTATCCATTGTTTTGTTTGAGCCCATGTGAAATAGCGTGGTACTTGTGAATAGAGTAAAGTACGTGCAAAGGCACCAAAATCATCCGCACGATTACACAATTCAAAAAATTCAGTGAGTGTAGTTTTGGTGGATTTATAGCACGATCAATCGCTGTCTCGTTCGTGAAATATACACGCTGACCATTTTCAAGATGAACGGCTAACTGAACAACTGCTGGATCCCGTTCATGAATTGGAAAACCAAAGATACGCCAAACAGCTTCATTGGAGCTGATGTACCGACCTATTTGGTAGAGCGTTATTTCATCGTTTTTATTTACTGGAGGAGCATTCACATTGGTATTTTCCACTCTAAACACCGCCATGTCACTGCCTTTATGGACATACTTGCAAATGTATTTGATGCTCTTCACAGAACTGCAGAACTCAACATTAATATGAGCATTGTATGTTTTGCTCAGCAGGGGCGAATATGGCACGACCCAACGATTGTCAATATCAATGTCTGTGTTGCTGATGTTTTTAATAAATGATTGTCCGCCATTATCTGGATTCCTTCGACGATATATTGGATATCCGTCGACATTTGTGATTGTATCGTTAGTGAAATCTTTAGGGAAATTTTTTGTACATTTTCCATCTGACATGCAAGGCGATGAACGATTAAAAGTACCGCATGGGCCATGAATCATGTTTGCTGTAACAATATCAAACAGCAATTGATCAGTAGACGGATCGGGAATTTCTGCAGAAATTATATTATCTATTTCTTCAGGACGGATTTTGTCGATTAACCAAACCAAAATGTGGGCATGAGGTAATCCTCGCTTTTGCCACTCAACCGAATACAGCCAGCAACGTGTGGGACCGAATACATGTGATTTAGTAATAAAATTTATTAATGACTTCAGCTTTTGTCTAAACACACGTGCTGTAATGTCATGACGATGTATTGCATTTTGGCCAGGCAACAGCAAAGATGTAATCTCTGGCCATTTTGGATTACATGTGAACGTGATAAATAAACACGGTCGCCCATATTCGCGCACGAAAGTCAGAGCATCCTGTATATACTCTTGCATATGACGTGGACTGCCTACGTACGATGATGGTAGAATGACAGAGTTACCAATTTCGGCGGCGTCGGCGTTGTTGACAATAGCGTCTCGCAAGTGAATGTACTCTTCCACACGTAGCTTGAGTTGATTATATCGTAAGTATCGTAGTCGTTCGCCTTCTATCTTCGCGTACATGTCGACCATGAATTGTTGACAAAGCTCTCGAAATCGTAGAATGACGTTATCCAGCCCGCGTCTAATCATCAATCTATACGCATAATAATCCTTCGAGCTAACGTTCTTGTTTGTTTCGGCTCCTGTAATAATATATTCATAAATATTAATTTAAGTTAATTGCGTTTAATAATTTAATTGTTTTGTTAAAAGTGTAATAATCAAATTCATAATAAATGAAGTACCTGATACGGGATCTCGTTGTTTAATATTTATGCTATATCCGTCTTGTCCCTTCCAGAAGATTAGCGGATATTGGAGAGCGTCATATGAACGGTGTGTATCAGCAATGAACTGAAGATTATTATTTCTCCTACGAATCACAATTTCTCGTGCACCTGTACGATCGCCAACCATGATTCCAGCAACGTCGTCAGCAACAGGTGCATTGAATCTACGAATGTGTTCTCCAGCTGGTGTTTTATCAGGATTAATAACAATAGCGTGATTATCGCTTTCTAATTTGTGCATGTGGGATTTGAATATTTTCAACAATTCATTATGCTCATTCAATAGAGCATCCAGCTCGCTGACGATGCGTCTAGCAAAGAATGAATCAAGGTTATTGTAGCCATAACGTGCATCCACCCGATTGGCTAGTGCGCTTCCGGAGTCCTCGCCGCCCATAAAGTAGATTTGTAAAAATTTATGTGGTTCGTTTGGCATTGGCAGCAATGAGCCTATTTTATGATAAACTTGGCCTCTGATTTTAAATGTAGAATTGTATTGTTGACCATTTGCATTAGTATTTTGAACTATTTCTGTTGCTCCGAACGATGTCATTTGAAAGCATGAGTTGAATGTTCGAATGGACTTCAGGAACACGTTAGAATCTGGATCTGTGCCGATAAGCAAACCGTTCAATGGTTCCGGTGGTGTTTCAATTACAGGTAGTTGTACCTTCCCTGACGCGCAACACATCCCGGCTGGTTCATTTTTGAATTTCAAAGCATGACAATACGGGCATTCTTTGTCCATAGCACCAATTACTACTTTTGAATGAGCATAATATTCAATATCGGGCTCATACTGGAATGCTAGACGCAGAAATGATGTAGCTACAAATGCTCGATGTGCCTGTTGGCGTTGTTGGTCATTCGCTCTGCGTCTATTGACAGTAAAACGGTGTGATTGTCGTTGTTCTAATCTCATGACTTCATTGCGTTCAGCTCGTGTATCGTCTGATTGTTCTTGACGCAATTGCGCCATTCTCACACGCGCTCCAGTATTTTCTTCCTGAACTTGTTCTTCGGTTCTTTGGGCTCTTCTATTTCGAATGCTTCTAGATTTATTTGTATCACGGCTCAAATTGGCCCCTTTGCGTTTTGTTGGCATTGTTCACTGTACAATACAAAACACACATGAATAGAACTGATTGAATTATTTAATTATTATATTTAATTATTATATTAATCATTTATTTTATCTTTGATTACATTAAATATACATGTAAAAATTAGATAGTTTCACGAAAGCGAAAAATTTTATGTTTCTTAATTATATCGAAAATACATATTGTTAGAAATAGTGAAAAAAAAAAATTCTGTCGAAGTTAGAGCTCTTATAAGTAAACACAAAAAAAAATTTCCCAATTGTAATAAAAATCTAACTTTCACCGAATTCGTTTTTCACCATTCCCAACAATATTTTCGTTATAAATAAGAAAGAATAATTTTTGATTTTATAATAAACGTAAAAAATAATTTATACTTACAACTCAATAGCCGTTGTTTGCGGGAACTCGTGACACGTGTTGAGTATTTTAGAGGTTATGTAAGTCACTTAATTAACTGATCGTGCGATTTACACTCAAAATTAATAATTTTATTAGTTATTAATAATTAATTATATTCAATAATATTAGTTATTAATAAATAAATAATAAAGTTACTCGAGAATATATTTGATATGAGAGTTACACTGAGATAGTAAAAATGTTTAACTACTACGCTTGAAGCATAAACACTAATAATAGCCGAAAACTGTAGAGGTAACATCCCTACTCCGTGCTGTTTACAGGGTGAGAAGTGACACCGGTAGACACATGGAGGGGATAACTTACCAAGTGATAATAATTGATGTTATCGAGCGGGATAGAAAATGATAAAATTATGAAAATGACTATTAAAAAGAAAGGGTTGGTGATAAAAAAGTGCAAATTTAGATTTGTATGTATTTTTTGATGCCACATAATAAAAAAATAAAAAAAAAAAATTTTATCAAAAAAATGAAAAAAAAATTTTTAGGGTGAACACCCCTTATCACTTAGAGGTTAGAAAAATAGATAGTTGCCGATTCTCAGGCTTACTGAATATGCATAAAAAATTTTATGAGAATCGGTCAAGCCGTTTCGGAGGAGTATGGGAACGAACATTGTGACACGAGAATTTTATATATTAGATGTCGTAGCCTTTTCGCAAAATCCGTCATTTCATGAAATACCTAGGCACTTCCAGAAGCGTCGGCGTTTAGTGAAAAAAATTTAAATTGCATTTTTTGCTCGACGGGCAGAAAGCGTCAACTTTCGGCCCGCTGCGCTAAACGAAGTTGCCCTTTTCTGCCTTCGTCGAGCAAAAAAATAGTATACACTCCACGGGAAGTAAATAAGAAAGCCTCAGATCACATGTATGTTGACCTCGGCTTCGCCTCGGCCAACAATTACATATGATCTGAGACATTTCTTACTTTACTTCCCTAGGTGTGTAAAATACTATATCAGCCTAGGTATTTCATGAAATGACCACTTTGTGCCGGCATCTCGTGTTTAAAGTCAAGATACATAATCAGACGCATAGAATAATTAGGCTTTTCATGTAATACTTATTATACATTTTGGCACGTTGAATGAAGAAAAAAAAATTAATAACATTAAAAAAAAAGGAAAGAATAAAATTAAATACAGATTAATTTGTAAAAAAATATAACGAATATTTTGGAAAACGACCGTATACTTCAGTTTACTTAAAAAAGATAAATATTATACGGTCGTTTGTGAGGTTGTTTTTTATAACATTCGTTATATGTTTCTACAAATAAATCTTTATTCGCTTTTATTTCTTCCATTTTTTGATATTATTAATTTTTAATTTCCTGCTAAGAAAATTGAAAATTAAAAAAAATCGGGAAGTTATTGGTTTTACCCATAATATTTAACTTTCTTAAGTAAACTGAAGTATACGGTCATTTTCTAAAATATTCGTTATATTTTTTTACAAATTAATCTGTATTTGCTTTTTTTTTTTTAATGTTATTAATTTTTTTTTTCTTTATTCAACGTGCCAAAATGTATAATAAGTATTACATGAAAAGCCCAACTGTTCTATGCGTCTGATTATGTATCTTGGCTTTAAACACGAGATGCCGGCACAAAGTGGTCATTTCATGAAATACCTAGGCTGATAGTGCAATTTAAATATTTTTCACTAAACGCCGACGCTTCTGGAAGTGCCTAGGTATTTCATGAAATGACGAATTTTGCGAAAAGACTACTACGTATAGATATACAGTCTTCTGCACTGATAGAAGGATTTGTTTATAGTTAAAAAGATTTGTTAATATTTAACAAATCATTTATTTGAAGCCATTTGTTAGTCCTTAACAAATATTTCTTAGTATTTAAAAAGATTTATTAATATTTAATAAATGAATATCAGATTTATTAAATACAAACAAATCATTTTAAATACTAAGAAATATTTATTTAATATTAAAAAATGGTCTCTAATAAATGATTTGTTAGCTATTAACAAATATTATTTAATACAAATAAATCCTTCTATCAGTGTGGCTTTTTATTTTACTAATTGTACCTGAACGACACTGAATTACCGAACTATTCATATTCAGTGACCTACAATTCTCCTCAAGAATTAAAAAAAAAAAAATTTAATTCAATTGCTGAATTTTTTCAAAAGTTAGAGTGTTTTCAGAGTTTTCAGGATTTCATACATGACGGACAGGAAAATTTTTTGACCTATTTTGATGTTTTTTTCCGTTTCTAGTGCACTAAATCAATTTTTGAAAAGTGTCAAATTAATCTCCATTAAATTATCTTGACAATAGTATGCAAAATATCTTGATTCCGTGAACTAACAAGACTATAATAATGAAAATAGTTGCCGAAATGAGGTGAAAAACATTTTTCGATCGTAAAGCACTCTCTGATGCTTCGCATCATGAGTCGTGCAATAAAAATCTATAAGTGTATATTGGTGTAAAATTGAGATTCATTAAATAAAATAGAAGCATTAAATTTTATCAAATCAATAGTAAAATGTAATCTAATTTATTTTAAATAAGTGTAAAAATATTTTTAAGTTAGCTTTACTGATTTTCGCAAAACTTTATGAATTTAATCTCTATATTATAAGTGAATAATTTAAAAAATTAACTTTTATAAAGTAAACATTTTTTGTCAAAACTCAAATTGAAATATTTTTTTTTGTAATCATTCAAAAGTACACAAATATTTCCGAATGTTCATCTATTATTTGTTTCATAAAGGTTATAGTTAATATTAATAAGTTTTCGATGTTACCTATAACCATCAGAATAATTATGTGACAACATATACTTCTATTAGACCGTGCTTCTACGGACTAAACTAGATATATATTTTGTAAGGATAGTGCTAGTAATTCAAATTCTACACCGACTGTTGCTTGAACACTATTCTACAGACGTTGCAGAATTGATTTAATTGCAAAACTCTAATTTATTTTTTTTTGTTAAACTAACTTAGTATTCTGACTGATTACAGACGGCAAAAATTTCTTTCATAAACAAACGAGGCTTTGTTAAAGATTTGTTACAGTGGTTTCTTCTTTATAATATAAAAATGTACATAGATTTTATATATAATGAAAAATAAAAATTCCAACCAAATAAAGATATTTTTTAATATGTGCTTTTGGCTAAGATATAGGAAAAAAGTTAATTTGACCTAAAAATATTTTTAGGTAGATACGAAAAATGTGTAGTATAAAGTAAAAGAATTTTTTTGTAGGTCCTCTGTTTACGGTAAAAGTATTCGACATTCTTAATAAATAGAAGTTCATTTGATTTGCGGGCGTTATAGACTGCTTATATTATATTATTATCTAAAGTTAGCATTGTTATCCTTTCTATAACGATTTTTTTTCCGAGCGAAGCAGACGTGCATACGATTATTTTATTAGCACAATTAAAGAAGAAAAAAGTAAGTAAACAAAGTTTAAAAGTTAATAGCCAAAGTTATGCTTACTTTCTCAAACTTGATAGATCAATTTAAGGGTATTCTAAGTACTTTCAAAGTAGTTGATGAGCTAATGGTTTGACAAACAAGGTGACAAGATTATTTTTTTAAAAAGCTGAACCTACATTTCATATCTTATAATATATTTATGAAAGTTATTACTTATAACATAAATAATACTACATAATTCATTCAAGAATTTTTAACTTCCCGCTAAGAAAATTGAAAATTTTCAAAAATCGGGAAGTTATTGGTTTTACCCTGTTTTTCGAAAATCGAGTTCTCATCAGATCTTGACGTTTTGAGGCCCTAGGAAGCTTCCCTGAATGTTTTCGCGATGATGTCAGTATGTCAGTATGTGTGTGTGTGTGTGTGTGTGTGTGTGTGTGTGTGTGTGTGTGTGTGTGTGTGTGTGTGTGTGTGTGTGTGTGTGCGTGTGTGTGTGTGTGTGTGTGTGTGTGTGTGCGTGTGTGCGCGCGTGTGTGTGTGTGTGTGTGTGTGTGTGTGTGTGTGTGTGTGTGTGTGTGTGTGTGTGTGTGTGTGTGTGTGTGTGTGAAAGTATGTGAACCGCTTATAATTTTTGAACAGCTGATTCGATTTTATCGTGTTTGGTGCCATTTGAAAGGGCTTGGCCAAACTTAGATTTTGAGTATAATTTGGACCGATTCGCATCAGTAGATTTTGAGAAATCTTAAAAAAAATAAGAAAAAAAAATTTTTCAAATGTGGTTTTTTTTGGATAACTTTTAAACGGCTCTACCGATCGATTCCAAAAACTAATCAGCTCTAGACAATAAAAAACCACGTTGATCGCCACCAAGCTGGTTGAAATCGGTTGATTCGTTCGAGAGATATCGTGAACGAAAGAAAACCGAAAAAAGTGTTTTTTTGGGATTACTCCAAAATTTTCAGTTCGATCAATTTAAACTTGAAAATAACTTATGAGGATGATAAAACTGCGTCGAATGGTGCCAACCACGTGAAAATCGGTCAATCCATTCAAAAGTTATTGCAGTTCGAAAATTCCAAAAATAGTGTTCTATGAAACTTCTATTAGACTTTTGAGCTGGGAGAGCTCAAATGCATAGAAATATTATCTCTTTAAACTCAGCGAGCTCAAAATATCACATAAATTATATTTTGAGCTCAGAAATCTCAAAAATGTCATAAGTACAATTTTAAGCGCCAAGGTTTGGAATTAGCGGGAAGTTGCAGGGATGGCCTTTAGGGTGAACCGTTTTTCTAATTTTTTTCTCTTGTCTTAAGATACACGGAGAGAAAAGAATTGATCTTATTCCTATGTTAGATTGGTAACATTTACTATGTTACATATTAACGGAAATTGATAAAAATATGAACAATCACTCATTTGATGCAGAATTAAATTCTGAAAATAATGTTAATTTTTTATTTTTTTGATAAAAATTTCAATTTATTATTAACAAAAAACATAAGCACAATAAAGAATCTATGTTTTCGTAAATAACTCAATAACTACAGGTGATATCAAAAATCGGAAAAAAAGATCCTTAAAAAGGAGGAAATTTCTGAAAAAAAGTCTTGATTCCCAGAACGCTAGCTTCAAAAACAATAATTATTATTTATTGTT
The DNA here is from genome assembly GCF_020080835.1 of Cotesia glomerata. Lineage (NCBI taxonomy): Eukaryota > Metazoa > Arthropoda > Insecta > Hymenoptera > Braconidae > Cotesia > Cotesia glomerata. Next base: position 20,656,798 of record NC_058159.1, on the reverse strand, counting down.
GAAAATAGGGTTCCGCGCGACTGCTATCATATTTTAGCATCGGTGCAGCCGTGTGATAAAAGTCGCGCGGATGTGGCCATAATCTCAGCCTCGTGACGTTACTTCAAGCTTATCAAAATACCTACCTTTGCGCATACGTATCGAAAATAACTAATTCCAGTTTCTGTTACTTTCTATACTATAAAAACGTCAAATAATTTTCGAGATTCATTTTTTTAACGCAAATTAAATTCTATCGGCTTAAGCTAATAACGTGACAACATTTCAAATAACGAAACTATTTCTTGAAACAAAAATATAAGGTTATTAAAAAAAAAATTGATTTTAGCTGAAGAGACTTTTAGTAATATGAAAAAATTGATTATATCGATTGATGGCAATATCTTTTTTCATCAAGCTATAGTTGTTTCTGATAGAAGATACGAAGATCTCAATCCAAGGACTTAAAAACCAAGAAAATAAATTTTTGAAGCAAAACAATCGAATTTCTTCAAAATGAAAATCTTGATAATAAATAAATATTGTTTTATCAATTTCGTCACAATAAACATTCACGAGTAATGTAAAAACATGGTTATGAGTGATGACTCTGCAGACGTGAATCGCGCTGATCACAATATGTTTTGCCGTCGCATCAAGGAAACATTTTCTTACGATTATTATACGTATTGACAATTTCATGATACACGAATACTGGTAATCAGGATTCAAAATTTCGTGAACATGATGAAATTTTTTTGTACTCATCAAGATACCGTGATATTTTTTTTCTGTGTAATTAAAAATATCAAAATTTTCAAGATAACTAATTAACTATTCTTGTAGAATTCCCATATTTATTGTTAACTTGATAATTAATTTATCAGTTATCTTTTGAAAATATTAAAGTTAAAGAAGAATGAATATAACTGCAACGCGTTAATGGTTTTAGGCCGTAATTAGTAACTGCTTTACGAGCTGGAACAAGAGCTTACATTAAGGGTGATAATTTAAGAATCTTGGTTAAGTGACAAACTTTCCGAACATTCACAGTGAAACTGTACTTTAAATTTGAAGATGATCCGTAACTATATATAAAATGAAACTTTATAATAGATTGCTATTATTTTTATTTAATTTATGACTCTTGTTTGCTATTCAATTACTAAAATACCTTACTTCAGTAGTTGAAAAAACTATGATTTTGATCGAATTGTTTTCTTTCTATAAAAGTATATTGATTAGTTAGGGATATAATACAACGAGTTTTGATTCCAAGAACCAGATAAAGAGAAACATTATAATGTAATAAACATATTTTAACATCAATATAGTACTGAATTATAAATTCAACGATCAGTTTGGTTCACTATTTTAAACACTTAGATGAAGCAAAAAGAAATGCGAGAGATCAAAGGAATTAATTAATCGGAAAAATACACCCTCTTTTATTATTCTATAATATATACTCCCTCTCCGATTTTACAATTTCCATAGTAATCAATTGTGATATCTTATATTATCCAATATCATTATTTACAAATTACAATTGAGTCTAAAAATCTTAATCACTTCGAGAAATCATTAAAACTTTCATTTGTCTATCTTAAAATGAATGAGTAAAATTTCACTTATATAACCAGTTATTGGGAACTTACTGACTCAATCAGAGATCTTGTCTCTCACTGGTTGAATCAGTGAAATTCTAATGATGAATTTGAAGAGATTACTCGAAACATTTTCTGTAGAAATTAGTTCATAAGTTAACTAATTTCCAATGGATTCGCTGAATATTGCATATGATAATGACTTTAGCAGTTGATCAATAAATTTGTAACATTAATGAATATGCTGAGAGTAGAATTGGACAACTATAAATGGAAAACTTTGATTGGGAAATCAAAAATAATTACTTCTGTTAATGCAACTTTATATATACATGTAATTGTACATCCATATTTACATTTAAGGGAGTGTTCTAGTGTAGAATTTTGAAAAAAATCGAAAATTTTTTTTTCATATTTCCAAAGTTCAGACTTTGGAAATATGAATTCAAGAAATATAAATTCAAGAATGTGTCATTAAAAGGATTTTTCAAAATTTCTATTATTTAATGAGTTATAGCCGTTTTAGTGACGTGGCATCGGTTTCGGTCTGACCGCCGCAAGTCATTTAACCACGAAAATCCTTCGCTAAATGACAACGTCTTACAAGTAATAAAACCAATTTGTGATAATTTATCAGCTAATACTTTATTAGAACAATGGTCGGGTTCTGAAACACAAATTAATAACGAATCTTTGAATTCGTTACTATGAACTTTTGATTTTATATTTTTTCTTTACAATTCATTTCAATTTTGTTCGCTTGTGTCCAGAAAAGTTCATTTAAAGAAGGGGAGGTGAACCTTGCGGCCTAAGACGGAAAAAAACCTGTGAAGTAGCGTCTCTAGAAATAAGTACCGTTGCGGTCGCTACCTAGTGCTCAAAAAGTGAAATAACTGAGCGAGTATGGTGAAAGAAAAGTATAAAAAACTGGAGAAGTAGTAAAATTTTGAATTTTGCATAACTTTTGAAGAAAATTTTTTAATTTTTTTTTCTTTGATAGAATTTTGTTTTAAAAGTAACGACAACTTCCCACCAAATTTAATTAAAATCAAAAAGAGTCCATTCCAACCATTAGTCGATTAGACATGGACTAACCCTGGTTTAAGTATATTTTATTGAGCTCAATAATTATTCTACCTTATTAAAAAAAAAGAAATTTTTCAAATCCATCTGCTTGGTTCAAGAATTTTTTTCTCAGAGCAAGTTAGTAGAGGTACAAGAGGGATTAAGTCGGTCGGTAAAACAGAGCACACATCACCTGATTGGTTCGTGTCCATGTAAAGTTACCGACCGCAATTATGATCAAATCTACGACCTTTTTATTAACTATTTTGAATTTTCCCGCGCTTATTTTAATCAAATTTACGAGATTTGTCCATCATTTTGAATTTTCCATCGCGACCATATATACAACCCTTTCGCCACCATTTTTATTGTCTCCACGATTTCGTCATTTATTTCGTCAGCTATTTAGTGCTACTTACTCCTTTTCTGTAAAAAAGTCTTAACTTGTTGGTGACGTCATTAACAGGTCTGAACTTGTTTGTGACGTCATCTTTCGCCAATGCAATACTAATCTGATGCAACTCCAACATATCTGATGCAACTTTAACTTATCTGATGCAACCTCTGTCACTTATCTAACGCAATACTCCAGTTATTATCAACGAGTCTGAGCTTGTTTGTGACGTCATGTTTTTTACGCAATTTTTTACCAATGTGACGCTATTCTCCCACTCTTACACTACGATTTGTGGTGGGGATTAACGATATAAAATCAGGCCGTGCCCGTGAGACCGTTATTATGGTTTCACTCTTACAAGTTAAGACTTGTTTACAGAAAATGTTAATATAGCGTCAGAAAAGGCAGCTGAAGGAGATGTAGGAGGTAAAGCCCAGGAAAAAATGGCAGATAAAACGGCAGCGAGAAGGTTGTAGGTATGGTCGAAATAAGCGCGGAAATTTAAAAAAATTAAGAGTAGAGGGGGTAAAATGGCGGAAAAAGGGTTGCAGATATAGTCAAAAGTGGGGCGAATTCAAAATAGCCAAAAAAAAAAAAAAAACGCAGGAAAATTCAAAGTAGTTGATAAAAAAAGTCGTAGAGTTATTCAAAATTACAGTCGGTAGTTTTTAATACAGATACGAATAGAGATGTACACTGGTCACGTGACGAGTCATTTTACAGACTTTTTGCCGTCACAAAACGGTTTTGTGACTGATAGTGTTGTGACGAGACGGTCACAAACTATCGCCATCTAGTGGAATTAACTTCAATTGTAAATAATAATGTATTTTAGCGGTTATGTAGAGTTTATTTTGTCCTTATCAACTTAAAATTTATGCACGCGGCTATGTGAATCAACTAGAGAGATTAGAGTTTTATGAAATGAAATTAATATTTATTTAAATATTATAAGTAAACAAATAATTAAAATTATTTTTTTATTAAACCTAACAACTAAGATGTTATGATAGTAAAAATATCCGAAGAAAAAAATATTATTATTTGTTAATTTCAAGCAAAATTTTAAATAATAAAATTATTTAAATTTCGTTATTCATCCTTTAACAAATTATACTCATTCTAACTTGACATTTTATTTTTTATTTATCAAACCTCTTATCTTTCAGTGAAATACTTCCCAAATAATTAAGTCATTCTTGTAAAAAAAACCGTCACGGGACGTCTACGTAGTTGTATTTGACGGTAACAATTGTGACCGGGCTTGTGACCGTCATTTGCACAACAAACGTGTTGAAAAAAAATTTGTGACGTTTTTTTACCGTCACAAAACGGTATTTATGACGGTCTCGTCACATAAAATCAAAATACCGGTAAAATGCACATCTCTAGTCCCACCTTGTACCTCTACTCAAGTTAATTTTTTTTTATTTATTAGTACGTGATTCGATTGGACCGAAATGTTTCAAAAGAATATCTTTCCATAATTATTTAAGAATTTGTAAAAACTAAAATAAAAGCTCTCCCACTCTGTCTTTTAATACGATTATTGTTGTCTAGATTTTATTTATACTCGTACTAAATTGAAGCATATTCGTAGTTGTGTATATTAGGGTATTTCAATTTTAGGCGACTTTTTTTTTTCAACGAAAAAACAGACTGAAAACTTGCATGAAGGTGAGAACAGAAGCCTGGTCAAAGCGGAGCTCTTAATATTAATATTTAGAGGTGTCTGTCCCTAATTTTTCATTTCCCATTTAAGTAACATAGGAAAAAAAATTCTTTTTTTTGTTTATTTTTCTAGCTCGGCATACGCACCTTATATAAATAAGTCCATAGCATATTCTTGTAGAAAATTCAACGCTCTACAAAAAAGGTCTCTTACACTTTTATCATAAAGACAGCCGTTCTAAAGTTATTCAGACGTAAACTTCTAAATGTATAAAATTTTGATTATTCAAGTATTAAACTGATACAAATTAATTTATTACTGTCTTAAAAATTATTTTTATATGTAGAATTGGTTCTGATGTGCTAACATTTTCACAAAGCTAAAAAAAAATTACTCATGTATCAAATTTTTTTCTTCTTTATTTTATTTACTGTAAGAAAATTATTATTATGATTATTATTAATGATATACATTATTATTAATGATTATTCATTAATTTATTCAAGAATAATTGCACTTCGAAAGTTCAAAAAATAGTGTTCTATGAAACTTTTATCAGACTTTTGACTTGAAGAGCTCAAAAACCTCATAAGTGCAATTTTAAGCGCTTAGATATGGAATTAGCGGAAGTTGCAGGGATGGCCTTTAGGGTCAACCGTTTTCCAGATTTTTTTTGTTAAATGAGCGTTATAAGACGTGCAATTTTCTGATTTTCCAAACATATCTTTCCCTCCGTGTAGAATAATAAATTGATAATTCCGTGAAACTTTTTAAAAATTTAATTCATTAAACTCGGGTCATGATTTTCTTACAGTAAATGAAATAAAGAAGAAAAAAATTTGATACATGAGTAATTTTTTTTTTAGCTTTATGAAAATGTTAGCGCATCAGAACCAATTTTACATATAAAAATAATTTTTAAGACAGTAATAAATTAATTTGTATCAGTTTAATACTTGAATAATCAAAATTTTATACATTTAGAAGTTTACGTCTGAATAACTTTAGAACGGCTGTCTTTATGATAAAAGTGTAAGAGACCTTTTTTGTAGAGCGTTGAATTCTCTACAAGAATATGCTAGGGACTTATTTATATGAGGTGCGTATGCCGAGCTAGAAAAATAAACAAAAAAAAGACTTTTTTTTACTATGTTATTTAAATGGGAAATGAAAAATTAGGGACAGACACCTCTAAATATTAATATTAAGAGCTCCGCTTTGAACAGGATTCTGTTCTCACCTTCATGCAAGTTTTCAGCCTGTTTTTTCGTTGAAAAAAAAAAAAATCCCCTAAAATTGAAACACCCTAGTGTATATATTGTATATATATATATATATATATATATATATATATATATATATATATATATATATATATATATATATATGGATTGCGGGGGTGGGTGCTAACAATGAAAATTTTAAATTTCTAAGCTAAAGCTCTCATAGGCTCTAAATTTGGTAAGAATCTGCTATATTTGAGGTAGAAATGATCTAAGAGCGTATTTAATGATAACTTACTCCAAATATGGATTTCGGGGGTGGGTGTTAACAATTACAATTTTAAATTTCCGAGCTATAGCTCCTACAGACTCCAAATTCGGTGAGAGTCTTCTATGTGTGATGTAGAAGTGATCTAAATGAGGATTTCAATAAATTCTACCTTCAATAGCGATTGCGGGGGTGAGTGGTAGAATTTTCAATTTCAATTTCCAAACTGTAACTTTTATAGACTCTAAATTTGGTAGAAATCTTCCGATATAATTTTCCTGTCAAGTTCAGCTAAGAATGGATTTTATTAAATTCCTCCCCCAAAAGGGTTTGCGACGGCGTTAACAATGAAAAATTCCCGTTCTTAAACTATAGTTTCTATCGACTCAAAATTTGGTAGGAATCTTCTGTAAGAGATATAGAAATAATCTATAAACGAATTTTACGATATCTCATCCCACAGGGGTTGCGGGGACGGGTATAAACAATGAAAATTTTGAATTTTAAAGTTGTAGCTCTTACAGACTCCAAATTTTGTAGGAACTTTCTGTAAGTGATGGAAAAATAATTTAAGAACGAATTCTACGATATTCTATCTCAAAGAGAATTGCGGGGGCGTTAACAATAAAAAATTCCCGTTTGTAAACTACAGCTCCCATATATTCCAAATTGGGTAAGAATTTTCTGTAAGAGATGTAGAAATAATATACGAACGAATTTCACGATGGTTCACCTCACAGGGGTTTGTGGGGGTAGTTGTTAACAAATAAAATTTTTATTTTCCAAGCTATAGCTCCTACAGACCCCAAATTTAGTAAGAGTCTTCTACATATAATATAGAAATTATTTAAGAACGGACTTTACAACGAATTACCTCCAATAAGGATCGCGGGGGTGGGTGTTAACAATAAAAAACTTAATTTCCAAAATATAGCTTCTAAAAAATCTAAATTTGGTAAAAATCTTTTATTTCTCATGTAGAGATCATCTCACAATGAACTTTAATAAAGACTATTTCCGATAGGAATTGCGGGGATGGGTGCTAAAATCTAAAATTTTAATTTCCAAACTGTAACTTCTACAGACTCTAAATTTGGTGAGAATCTTCGTGTATGATGTCAAGTTCAGCTAAGAATGGATTTTCTTGAATTCTAACCCTAGAAGGGATTGCGGGGGTGTTAACAATGAAAATCTCTCATTTCCAAACAAAATTTTCTATGGACTTGAAGTTTTGTTGAAACCTTTTGTTTATAATGTAGAAATTTTCTCGAATAGGATCTTATGAAATTCCTCTCCCATATAAGAGTGTGGGAGTGATAATTGTCAAAAAATTTATACTTTTCAAATACAGTTCCTACAGATATAGAATTTGATAGAATCTCAAGAGAAACAGGAACTTACGGGAATGGCCAAGGTCAACGAATTTAAATATTTTCCTTTTTTAATAATTATATTTTCTCACAACAATCGTCTCTTTGGTAGCGGCAAAAAAAGTCATTGTAAGGTTTCCAAAATTTAACTTTACATGTAGCTATTCACTCAACGGACTAAGAATTTTACATACATTTTATTTTTGCTGATCACATAACCCATGAATTGCTCTTGTTACCGGATCGCGGGAAGGTAACAGATTGAAATGAATGCATTTTCTAAGCACTTGAGATGTGAAAAAGGAATTTGGCTATTTATTCTAAGAGAATTCGTTACAAACATCTACAAATAAGTTTCTATGAAAAATTGATGTCACGGAGGAAATTTAAATTAACGGCCAAATTCGTCACGCTTTAAGCTAGCCAAATTTCAACTTCACTTATGAGACGCGCAATTACTTTAACTGAAACTTTCAATGATCATTTCAAATTTTTTTCTTCGTTTCAGTCATTATTCATTTTTGGAAAAAAAGCACTGGAATGTCATAGTGATTGCACATTAAAATTTACAATGAATATTAGCTAGAATAATCACAGGGATAAAAAGTACGGGCCAATCTGATGAAATTTGAAATCTGTACAAATCTAAACAATTCTCCCATTAAATTTCAAGTCTAGATCTCTAAAAATACAATTCTATGAAGTGCCCAGCGGAGCGGGCGGGTAACAGCTAGTATATATATATATATATATATATATATATATATGCATATACTTTGCTCGTAATTTAGTTCGGTACGCATTGTTATACTTAGTAATACGACTTACTGCTATATAACTAAAGACTTGATCAGAGAAGTTATCAGGCATCCTTGCCACTTTCGAGACGTGCTACGTTGGAATCTCCGTGAATACAATGCCAACAAGCATTTAAGTGAGAACTCAGGGAGTTCCAACTCTCGATGGTACATAAACTATCCGGAAATAATGAAGCGTTCGAGCATTATGTTCCGGATGTATTAAAATCTCTCATAGTCTCTAGTGGTATTGTATATTACACTAGGGTACCTTATCTTTTGGTGAGTACTTAAAGCAGTTTTCATTGTGAATTCCTATAAATATATAGTAACATTTCCGTCATTCTATTGCTCTATTTGATTTTATTGCATTAAGTACTATACATAATTTATTATAACGGAATGCTCTAACTGCAAAATAAATTTTTTTTGATTGATGTTCTTGATTTTATTTCAAAACGCGACAAAGAAACGAACAATGATTAGCCTTGAAGAAAAAAAAATAAATATTCAGTGATACTACTGTTGTTTTTCATAATATCAAATCTATTTGGTTCAAAAATGATTCTAGAAAATTAAGGTGCTCTGTTGGTTTAGAATTTATAATAACTTTAAAATTAAAAAAATAATAGAGGTAGAATCAGAATTAAAAGCTCAAATTTTGATTGAATTATTTGTTTAGTATATGGAACTATATATTGCTGGAAAGCTCGGGTAACAATTTTTAAACTTGACAAAACTATTAATTTTTGTGAAATTTACTTTTTTTGTAAGTTAATACAGTTTCTTTTATTTTATCCGCAAAATACTATAGATTAAAAGATTATTAATCATTGGAGTAACAGACTCTTAGATAAAAAATAATAGTTTAAAAAAACTAAAAAAACACGCTTTTATAGAAAATCAAACTAAAAAACAGAAAATAAAATTTAATAAATTTGGATTAAGAATAGTGTAAATAAGAAATAAATGTACATTATTGTAAAAAAGCGTGGGGTGCATTTAAAGTGCGTTTTATGATATTATCAAAGTGATGATTCTTCTACACATTTGTCAATAAAATGTTTATAACTATTGACACTATGCACCCCACGCTTTTTTACAATAATGTACATTTATTTCTTATTTACACTATTCTTAATCCAAATTTATTAAATTTTATTTTCTGTTTTTTAGTTTGATTTTCTATAAAAGCGTGTTTTTTTAGTTTTTTTAAACTATTATTTATTTTTCATTTTTTAGTTAAATTTTTTAAACTATAAATTTTTTATCATTACATCAATTTACTACTAAAGTGAGATTGAGTAAATGTTGGCTGCTTTTAGATTATATATTTAATAAAGCGTGTTGAAGAACTATAGTACTCAATTATTTCAGTATCGTGCCATAAAAATCAATGATTTTCAAAAAAATCAGAAAATCACTGATGTTTATTCTAAGACAGTAACTAATCAGACAAATGGGGAAATTGGGTGCCTGCTGCCTTCTTTGGATGCGGTAGCCGTTTCTCAGGCTCCCTCTCCGAAAATTTCATCTTATTAACAGTTGGTGACCTTATCGACTGCAGATCCAAGGTCATGCTGGTTACCAAATTTTATTCCGCAACATAAATAAATTGATATTTCTGTCCTGAATATTTTGTTTTGTTGTGAATACGAAGTGTTTTTTGGTAAATCACGGTTATAAACATATTATGGATATTATAAAATGATAATAGAATGCGTATTAGATTTGTCGGAACATATATGTAAGTATAAGGAACAAGACACAACTACCTTATTAGTCTCTATAAGGTTGTGCTGAACTGAGTGCCCGAAAGAGTAAGTCTGGAACTGCACGCATGCGTAGTTCGCGCTCTATCTCTCTTACTCGCATGCAAAGGATGCGGAAAGAAATTAATTAATCCTGGCGAATCTAATTAGGATAATCAGATATTTTGATCGGATTATTGCATTGTCATCGACCTTTGACAGGTGTGCAAAGTTTGAATCAAATCTGATCGTTCAAAGTAGGGCAAAATCGAGCCCAAAAGGGTCGGTTACAAACAAACATACAGGTGAAGCTAATAAAAGCGTGTTAAAAAAGAGAATGTTTTATAGTAATCACAAAATACCCACTGGAGTAAAAAAAACTATATACAGTTATATATGATTATATATAATTATTAAAAAAATTATTGCATCTAATGATATATCATTATATATGATATTGATCATATACAATTATTTATAAATAATATATAATTATATATAACTATATTATACAATTATATATAAATTTTTTTACTTGGGGTCGCTCAAATAAGACAAAGTTATACTTTTAGACGCTTTATATTAGCTTCACTTATATGTTTGTATGTTTGTTTGTAACCGACTCCTTTGGACTTGATTTTGACCCACTTCAAACGGTCAGATTCCATTTAAACTTCGTAGACTTATCGAGGACCGATGACAATACACTAATTTGATAAGATTATTCCTTTATCATTCCATTATCCTAATTAGGATTGTCAGGATTAAATGATTTTTTCACGCATCATTTGCTTGAGAACAAGAGAGATACGGCAAGTGCGTGGTCTTGCGTATGCGTACCTTTCTGATTCGAGTACTCGGCTCAGCACAATAGTCAAAATTACAGTTACTAATAATAATCACGGAATTAATAGTAGATTAGAATAAATAATAGTTTAAAAAAAAAAATAACACGCTTCGTATAGAAAACCAAAATAAAAAATAAAAAATAAATTTTAATAATTTTTAATTAAGAATAGTGTAAAAAATTCTAATAAATATAAATTAATAATAGTGTAAATAAGAAATAAATGTATTTTATTTTAACGAAAGCGTGGGGTGCTTTTTAAGATATTATCGAAATGATAATCCTTTTCCTTATATCTGTTAATCAAATATTTATAACTATTAACACCATGCACCCCACGCTTTTTTGAATATAAAATACATTTCTTACTTATTTACACTAGTATTAATTTATATTTATTAAAATTTTTTACACTATTCTTAATTCAAGTTTATTAAAATTTATTTTCTATTTTTTAGTTTTGTTTTCTATATAAAGCGTGTTTTTTAATTTTTTTAGACTATTATTTATTTTTTAAAGTATAAATGAGAATACCAGTGAGTTTTTCGAAATAAAAATTTTAATATTCAACTAAATTACGGAAACAAAATTGAGTTGCGAATGTCAGTTCGTTACAGTAGTCTCCATTAAATTTAAAAATGTATGATAACGCATGGATGAATAACATTTTAAACATATACAACTATTATATTTAATAATGCAAAGACAATAACCATTTCATATAGATACAGGATCAATGTATATATGAGAACGAAAAATAAAAAGAATAAAAGTATTATTCATAAAACTTGCACATTGTTGGTTATTAAAATTTAATTAATATAGAGACAACTACATTTTATATTCGATTAAAATAAAAAAACTATAAAAATTGCTATTATATTTTATGGTACTGATTTTTACTATGAATATAGGTTCGAAATTAGTGAAATATTTTCAATAAAAAAAAAAATAATGACGTCAATTTTCCAGGAGGTTATTGTACATAAATGTAATTCATAAATTTTTAACGTTGCAGCGATGATTAATTTTCGGGTAAAAATAGTCCCCGAGGGCGTATTATAATTGATTTGGTTTTGATTCCCAGTTCAATATTTTTTTCGTATGAAATGTAAATTATAACAATACTCATATATCAGTCAGCGTATTTTATGAGCGCACAGACAAATACTTGCGCATATTAGTGATAATTAATAATTATCGATGGAAAATTTTGTTCAACTTAACATTCTTATTGGTATGAGAAATTTTTTTTTCGAATAAGAACAAATAAAAGTGTTATTATTGTAAAACAGTATGTCGTAAGTGCTATAATTATTAGAATCTTTAACAAATATATAAATTTGTAGGATAAATCCAGTAGAAAAAGTTATAATTAATACTACCAACGATGAAAAATACTTTACTTGCCCGATTTATCATACAAAGAGAACAAAATTAACAGTTCGTTGACATTCAGATTTAGAAGTCGAAAAAAAACTAAATTCTTGACTTTGAAAGTTGAAAAAATCTTGATCATTCGCAATTAATTTATTTATGAAGTTTATTTTTGAAGGGAAATTTTAAAACATAATAAATTAATATATTTTAATTGGAGATTTGAAAAAAAAATTGTTGGTTTTTTTGCGTTACCCTAATTTATATATTAATTGTGTCATATTATAAAAATATTGTTTCATGAATATTGATCGAATTATTGTGCGCTTTTATGCATAACTTTTTGTGAAGCGATTGATGCATTAAATTATTTAAACGCGAGTACGGCATTTCTAGTGTTTTAGATACTTGTTTTTATAATTAAATTATTATTATTATTATTATTAATAATAAGTTAAATTAATGAATGATGTGAAGATCGGTAGTTTTTAAATTAATATATTTTTTAGCAAATTAAGCCATGAATCCCGATCCGAAATTCTTGAAGAATTACTAAATTTTTATTATTACTTCTTCACCATAATAATTTTATCGGTATGAAGTCTCATACCATCAGAGAAAATTCAGGTGAAATTTAACAATTAAAATTCAGAGAAAGATTTTATTTACTCAGTGAAACTTTTATCGGTTACCGAAAAAATAACTCGGAAAATGCTCAGACCAGATCAGACTTCCTGAGGACGTTCTGAGGAAGTCTGGTCTGAGCATTTTCCGAGTTATTTTTTCGGTAACCGAAAAAAGTTTCACTGAGTAAATAAATCTTTCTCTGAATTTTAATTGTTAAATTTCACCTGAATTTTCTCTGATGGTATGAGACTTCATACTGATAAAATTATTATTATTATTATTATTATTATTATTATTATTATTATTATTATTTGATATCATAATACAAATTATGAGTGAACTTAAATGATGAAATTTCATTAAACTTTTTTAGAGTACTTTTATTGGATTGAAATGAGAGTTTTATTATTATTAACAAACACTTCTTGGGGGCTTAACTGGGAATAATAAAAAAGAAAAAAATATTAAGATTAAGCTAACTAAAATAGAGTTACAAATGAATTTTTTATGATTGTTTACTTATGTATAAAAGTACATTTACTTGTCAGTTCATGTATTTTTTAACTTGACTTTTTTTAAGGTGACATAAGCATCTACTCTCGCCGTGACAATACACCGAGGTCACAATGTCAAACTCACTGATGCTGTTTGGCCTGAATCGAAGTTCAACTTCCTAGAGTGCCTTGTCGACTGAAAAGTGCCGTGAGAAAAGAGGATGTGAGGCCATGCATCTTGAAAAGCTTTATTTTGTGTTCAAGAACAATACTGGTCTTTCTTTTTTCTTTTGTACTTTAGATGCTAAACCGCAAAAAATGTCATACCTGGCAAGCTTAAAGTATGTTTGATTCAACTTATAATTCTTAGACATTACCATTTATTAGTATTCATGTTTAGGTGTGTTCATATCAAAAAGTTATTTCCCAGGAATTTTTGAAAAATCGCCTAGAGTTCATACAAATACAAACTTCTCTAAAAAACTCTTTCAATAGAAATTCATCTAACTTTAAATAAGTCATTGCGTGATTATTATATTTTTAAATAATTAACTTTACTTCAACAAAACTCTCAGTACAATTTTGAAAATTGGATTTTTGACAGACTTCGGAACAAAAAAGTCAGAATTTCATTTTTAACTACCCGCTAAGAAAATTGAAAATTTTCAAAAGTTGGGAAGTTATTGGTTTTACTCCGTTTTTTGAAAATCGAGTTTTCAACGGATGTTGACATTTTGAGGTCTCAGGAAGCTTCCCCAAATGTTTCCGCGATGATGTCTGTATGTGTGTGTGTGTGTGTGTGTGTGTGTCATAGATTTTGAACGGCTTGACCGATTTCATAGCGGTGAGCGCCATTCGAGAAGGCTTGACTAAACCTAGATTATGAATACAATTTGGACCGATTCGAACTAGTAGCTTCTGAGAAATCTAAAAAAAACTATAAAAAAAATTTTTTTCAAATGTGGTTTTTTTCGGGTAACTTTTAAACGGCTTTACCGATCAATATCAAAAACTAATCAGCTTTCAACATCAAAAAACCACATCGATCGCCGCCAGCCCGGTCAAAATTGGTTGATTCGTGAGTTATCGTTGTCGAAAGAAATCCGAAAAAGTGTTTTTTTCGGAATTACTTCGAAATTCCTTGTTCGATCAAACTAAACTTACAGATTTTCAATGAGGCTTAGAAAACTGCGTCGAACGCCACCAACCGCGTGAAAATCGGTTCATTTATTCAAAAGTTATTGCGGTTTAAAAATTCAAAAAATAGTGTTTTATTGAACTTCTATCAAATAATGATTATTTTTTCAATTACGGAAAAATTCCCACTGAGTAGGTCCCCCCCCTTTCCCCTATCCGTTCTTTCCCAACTCCTTTAAAATTTGCTTTAATATGGCTCTTTACCGTAAGATGGACGGTGGCGTTGTTTGCTCGGTGGGTCTTATATACGTGACTGAATAAAGTAGTCAGTACTTGTCTTGGATAGCTTAACTGGTAGAGCCCTTGGCGCGTAACCGAGAGATCTGGGTTCGATTCCCAGTCTGGGCTGTCTGATTATTTTTTCAATTACGGAAAAATTCCCACTGAGTAGGCCCCCCCCCCTTTCCCCTATCCGTTCTTTCCCAACTCCCTTAAAATTTGCTTTAATATGGCACTATTAAAGCCATATTAAGGCCATATTAAAGCAAATTTTTAAGGGAGTTGGGAAAGAACGGATAGGGGAAAGGGGGGGACCTTGTTTTAAATTAGGCAAGCCGAACATTGGTTGTGCTTATAAGTATCTTGAAGTAAGAGGTCGCTCATCATCGGCGTAGCGTCGCGGTATGGTATAGGGCCCTCGTGCGTCGGGTACCGTGTTCGAGTCTCGCGTTCGACATGTACGATTTTTAATAATTAATAATTACTAATTATAATTACTATTAAGGCGAGTGTGAAGTAAAGTTAAGTGTTATGTGTGATTAGTGTATCTAACTCCTCCATCATCTCCTTCTCCCTTGACTTATCAAATCTACCAATCAAAAAAAACCTCTTCACATTAAAAAACGCTCCAAAAAACAAAAAAAAATTACAGAAAAAATAAAATTAAATAATAAAAACAATATTAAATAAAAGCATCAAAGAATTTGTTTTTTTTTTTTTTTTTATTCATGAAATATTTAAAAAATTAAGTCCTAAATTTAATATTTATACTTAAAATAGTAAAAGAAGATAAAAAAATAAGCATTTGTTATTATTAATTTTCGCTTAATAATAAAAAAGCTAAAAATCAAGAAAGAATTAGATTTGGATTCTTCGTTGCGAATTTGGTTTCCAAACTGCAACCTAATCAGGAAGCCAAGTTAGGCTGAGCCTCGCAACTGCGTTACATCCCAAACTTCGGCCTGGTTTGGATGCCTCACTTACTGCAAGTTTGGAATTCGGCATGCCTTACTTGCGCCAAATCACTGCCTCACTGAAATTTCTAGTCGGGTTGTAGCTGCGACATTCTCTCATCCTCACTCACGTATTTATTCCACTTAGGTGTAAATTAGGAGTAAATTTGCTACTTGCTACTTGTTACTTGCTACTTGTTACTTGCTACTTAATATTAAAAATACATTAGTGTACATATGTGTTTTGAATGCACACATAACTAAGAATGTATGCTTGACTTGGCTTAACTTTTCAAATAATAGATAGACTAAGAATATTAATTGTAACTTTTTAGTACATAAAAAAAAAGATCAGAAATTTGAAACTGCTGCAATCTTTTTAGGTAGATTTCATTGAAATCTATCTATTGCATTGGTCCTCATGTCAAAATTAAGTCGGAATTTTGTTAGAATACAGTCTAACTAGTCAATTATGGCTAAAAAATGGTATTGGTTCGAAAGTTTATGTATGTATGTATATAATTTCCAGATTAAAATTTTAAAATAAAGTATGCGTTTATTATGAAGCGTTTTGTTGTCAAGAAGAACAAAGTTTTATTTATATTAAATTATAAAAGACAAATATTCTTACACTGATAAAAAAATTGACTTGATCCAAGAGCCAAACTCTTAAACCAAGAATACCATTTTGAAGAAAATGATTTTCTTGAGTTAAGAGAATAAATTCTTGAGCTAAGCAATTATTCTTGGTCTAAGAAAATTTTCTTGTTTCAAGAATTTATTCTCTTGACTCAAGAAAATCATTTTCTTTAATATGGAATTCTTGGTTCAAGAGTTTGGCTCTTGAGTCAAGTCAATTTTTTTATCAGTGTATAGAACTTGTTTACTTCAAGCTCTTTAATATTTGTTCATTGCTCATCATCATTAATATAAATATAATAGTAAAAATATATATATTTTTTTAATGTCAATTAAACCTATTCCGACTTACTCTGATGTTTCACCCTCAATAAAGGTTCTCAGCTCTTGGTTTTTTGATAAGTTTATTTTGACCGTTTTGGTAATAAGTTTAGTAACATCATCAATTGATTTACAGTTTAATCATAAATTTTTGTGAATAAAAAAAACAAATAAAAATAATGCTTATGGTAAACATACATATAACCTTAATTAAAAAAAAATTAGTAAAACGGTTGACCCTAAAGGCCATCCCTGCAACTTCCCGCTAATTCCGTTAATGCCGGGCCGCTTTTTTTGAGCTCTTCGAGCTCAAAAATACAATCTGTGTGTTGTTTTGAGCTCCCCGAGCTCAAAAAATACCTTTTCTATGCTTTTGAGCTCTTTGAGCTCAAAAGTCTGATAAAAGTTCATAGTACACTATTTTTTGAATTTTCAAACCGCAATAACTTTTGAATGAATGAACCGATTTTCACGTGGTTGGCCGCATTCTACACAGTTTTTTAAGCCTCATGAAGAATTTCTAAGTTTCAATTGGTCAAACTAGAAATTTCAGAGTAACTCCGAAAAAACACTTTCTTCGGTTTTCTTTCGTTCACGATATCTCTCGAACGAATCAACCGATTTTGACCGGATTGGCGGCGATCGACGTGGTTTTTCAAGGTTGAGAGCTGATTAGTTTTTGGAATTGATCAGTAGAGCTGTTTAAAAGTTATTCCAAAAAAACCACTTCTGAAAAAATGTTTTTTTCTATTTTTTTTTGAGATTTCTCCAAATTTCTTAAAATCTATTGGTCCGAATCGGTTCAAATTAATAGGAAATCTAAGTTTGGCACCAACCATGATGAAATCGGTTCAACCGTTCAAAAGTTATAAGAGGTTTACATAATTCCACACACACACACACACACACACACACACACACACACACACACACTTCCCGTCGGAAGAAGCCAAACTCCCACCGGGCGCGTCCCCAGGTGGCGGATAGGGGGGTCCTAACCGGTCGTAAGATCGGCGGATTGGGGCGAAATAAAATAGCCCTCGCGGACCAAATCAGGCATCGGAGCTGAAGAGTAACAGCCACCGTCCGTGTATCCTTGTGGGTCGGAGAAAGCTCGCTGTTCTTCGGAGCAGAGGGTAAGAGCGAAATAAAATAGCTCTCGCGGTAAAAAACGAAAACTCCCCTTTCGGCAGGAAGGGTTGGTCACACCATCTGACCTAGGGTCACGTACGCAAGCGGATAAGGTGACGCTGCTCGAAAGAGATGTGCGAAATGATCCTTATAGCGCGGTGTACGTGGTAACTCCCGGCATCTACGTGCCGCACCCACGGGAGCAAGAGGAAGCCGATGAAGGAAGCAGGTGCAGGGTCGAAGCGGTTGAGATTTCCCGCTTCAATGACCGAAAGCTCTTATAGCAATGGAGGTAGCTGTAAGAGTGATCACCCCTCCACTTCCGGAGGCATCGCGTTCGGAGACGACCTTTTGCTTTGGAGTATCACTCAAAACCATGGAAGAAACGAAAAATCAAGAAAAGGACAGGAGTATTAGTGGGCCTCACGCCCAAGAAGCAGCGATTACCGTAAGCGCTGAGATGAAGCGGACGCAAGCGCTGGAACGCCTCGAAAAGCTGACCAGCGAACTGCATGAGTTTGTCCAATCAAAGGTCAATATCCATAAAGAGATAAAGACCAAGGCAACCGGGGTAGTTAACGCCCTTCGAAGGTTTAAAAAACTGGACGAAGAATGGCAGTCACCTCGACGACTCACTCCTCGTTTTACGCCGGAGAAGAGCAGTCAACTTGCTGTGGAGATCGAAGAATCAATGGACACCGGAGGCGATGCTGACGGTGAATCTGATGCTAAAGACGAAGGTCATACTTCCAACAAGTCTAACAAGAGGAAGGACCGAAACTCCCCAGATGGAATAGATGGGCGATTGACGAAGAGAAAGGACTTGAAACCAAGTCCTCCGAAAAACGTGATGAAGCAGAACGCCGAAAAAAAAGACGCGACTGATTGGAAAGATGTCCACACAAGGAAAGAGAAACGGAGGCTAGCCAAAGAACAGCTCCCAAAGGAGCCTCCAAAGAAGCCCAGGCCGGAGCCTAAGCGCAAAAAACCGCTCAAATGGATCAGACCCGACGCACTGATCATCCGCCCGGCCGAGAAAGCAAAGTACGCCGAGATTTTGCGTCGCATAAAGAAGGACGTCCCTGATGAGCAAGTTCGCACAACAGTGGACAAGATCAACAAGACCAGAAGCGGGGACTTGCTGATTACGATTTCGCGGAAGTGCGTGGACAAAGGCCAAGGCCTGCAACATACCATCGCAAACATTCTTAAGGAGGAGGCCAAAGTGATCTGCAAAGGGCCACAAGAAGACATCGAGATTCGAGACCTAGATGACACCACAACAAAGGAGGATATTCAGGCTGCCCTGCATACGGTAACCAAGGAGCTCTGCGAAATACTACCAGAGACAATCAAGATCCGCAAAGCCTACAGAGGTACCCAAACCGCTGTCGTGACACTACCGGCTGCAGCAGCTCAGAAGATATTAGAAGGAAGCGGTAAAATCCGAATTGGCTGGGTCAACTGCCGAATTAGAGCCACGAGGAAACCTACCCAATGCTACAAATGCTGGCATTTCGGGCACCACGGATCCCAGTGCAGAAGCAAGACAGATCGATCCAAGCTATGCATCAGATGCGGCCAAGAAGGACACAAGATTGCGGACTGTAAAAGCCCAGCGAAGTGTGTATTATGCGCGGAAAATAAGAGCGCAGAGAACGCTGCCCATCACGCCGGCACATACAGGTGCCCGGTATACAAAGAGGCACTCCAGAGATTGACAAGCAAGCAAACATGAGGATATTACAGCTTAACCTCAATCACTGTGAGGCCGCGCATGACCTGCTCATGCAGACCGTGCGAGAATTAGAGCTTGACTTGGTACTAATAGCAGAGCCATATAAACACCTGAGTACCCAACCCTGGGAAGCTGATAGCACATCCAAAGCTGTCATCTGGTCATGTGGCAAGCTCCCTTTCCAAAATGCAGTCGACAACAGCAATGCCGGCTTTGTAGCAGTATCAGTAGAGGGCATCCGCTTCTATAGCTGCTACGCACCACCTAGCCTCTCCATTGTTGACTTCACTGATTTCTTGGATCGACTAACTGAAGATGCGAAGCAATACCATCCAGTAGCGATAGCCGGGGACTTCAACTCCTGGGCAGTTGACTGGGGCAGCAAACATACCAACGCACGAGGGAAAGCACTACTAGAGGCCTTTACTACACTAGATGTAGTTTCGCTCAACAGTGGTGATACGCCGACCTACACCAAAGGTGACGCAAGCTCAATTGTAGACCTCACTTTTGTCAGTAATAGCCTTGCTAGAGGTGACTACAACTGGAAAGTGTTGGACATCTACACTTCCAGCGACCATCATGCGATATTCTGGGAAATATCAAACGACCAGAACCTCAAGAGACCAATCAAGCAGTCTAACATCGTTGGTTGGAAGGTGAAATCTTTTGACCCAGAAGCATTGCTAATAGCCCTCGATGGTGATCCGATCAACACTGGATGTGCAGAACAACATACTAAGGACCTGATGAGAAGAGTAACACATGCTTGTGATGCCAGTATGCCTCGTAAACGTGGCATAAATTCGAGACCTTCGGTGCATTGGTGGAACGACCACATCAGCGTCCTCCGTAAAGAGTGTCATAGAAAGAGAAGAATCTCCCAGCGCGGCTATCAACGGCTCAACTCAGTGGAGCTGATCGCAGAGTACAAAAAGGCGCGTCGTGAACTGAATAAAGCCATCAAAGAGAGCAAAAGAAGATGCTGGAAAGAGCTTATATACGAGGTGGATAAAGACGTGTGGGGTAGGCCTTATAAGGTGGTTATGACCCACCTGAAAAAACAACAAATGCCATCACCTACGTGTCCTCAACTTCTTCAGAAAATCGTCACTGCACTGTTCCCACAGCAACGCAACTTCGATTACCAGTTGGCGCCAGGCGAACTGGACGACATTCCACCTGTCACTGAAGAAGAACTACTGGAGGCCTGTAACCGTGTAGGGAATAATAAAGCGCCGGGATTGGACGGAATCCCTAATATAGCCTTGAAAACCATCATAAAGGCAGCTCCAACATTATTCCTCGACGCTTATAATGCATGCCTCAAGGAGGGGACTTTTCCTCGTAAGTGGAAACAGCAACGATTGGTACTGTTACCTAAAGGGAAGAAACCACCAGAAGAACCGTCATCTTACCGACCACTTTGCATGTTAGATACGGCGGGTAAGATATTTGAGCGCATAATTCACCAGAGAATTGAAGCAGTAGTCGACCCACTCCTGGCAGACAATCAGTATGGATTCCGGAAAGGACGATCAACCCTGGACGCAATCAAACAGGTTGTTGATACGGCCAAGGAAGCAATCGCAGGAACCAGATGGAAAGGTGGAACGAAGAAGTATTGCCTGGTGGCGACACTAGACATCAGAAACGCCTTCAACTCCGCCAATTGGAAATGCATCATGCAGGCCCTCCAAGAGAAGAATGTACCAGAATACCTGCTTAAGATCGTAGCAAGCTACTTTGAAAACAGGGTCCTGAAGTATGACACGAAGAACGGTCCGAGGGAGTATGATATTACTGGAGGGGTACCACAAGGTTCAGTTCTAGGCCCGCTCCTGTGGAACATTATGTATGACGGTCTATTAAGACTAACTCTGCCAAGAAACGTCAAACTCGTAGCATATGCAGATGACGTAGCCGTAGTGATCGTTGCCAAACACCTTGACGAGATAAATCATATGTTCGATCTCACTTTTGAGCACGTTAACCGGTGGATGGACGCAGTGAACCTGCAACTGGCGCAACACAAGACTGAGGCAGTACTTATTACCAGCAGAAAAGTGGTAGAGACCATTAAGCTGAAAGTCGGCGAACAAGAAATCACATCACAACCTTATATCCGATATTTGGGAGTGATGCTTGATGCCCGACTCAACTTCAAGCAGCAAGTGGAACATGTCAGTGCCAAAGCGTCAGTAGTGAGGGCTAGTCTCGCACGACTGATGCCGAACGTCGGAGGCCCAAAACAGAGCAGGAGGCTATTATTGTCATCAGTAGTCATATCGGTGCTCACTTACGGAATATCCATTTGGGCCGACGCATTAAAGACACAAGAATCATGGAGAAAGGCTGGACCAGTATATCGACTGAGTGCCCTACGAGTAGCTAGTGCCTTCCGCACTATATCAGAAGAAGCAGTGTGCGTCATTGCTGGAACCCTACCTCTTAGAGTTCTAGCAGAGGAAAGACGGGCCCTTTACCAACGAAAAAGGTCAACTGCACTGATCCCTGAAGAACTTAGAATTGAAGAACGGCAGAAGAGCATAGGCCGATGGCAACTACAATGGGATGCTGCAGAGAAGGGTAGGTGGACGCACCGTCTCATACCTCGGATCGACATTTGGCTTAACCGGAATCACGGTGAGGTCAATTACTATCTTACGCAGATGTTGTCGGGACATGGGTGTTTTCGAGAGTATCTACACCGCTTTAAGCACGATGACTCTTCGGAGTGCCCGTCCTGCCCAGGAGCTGCTGAAGACGCGGAGCACGTCTTCTTTGTATGTCCTCGTTTCGATCCACAGCGTGAAGAACTGGAGAGGATCCTGAACCAGAGAATGCAACCAGATTCACTAGTAGAAGCAATGTTGTCATCAGAAGCTGCCTGGAACGCTACCAACACGTTTGCAACAGAAGTCCTTAAAGACTTGCGTTCCACCGAAAGAAAAAGAGCAAATAGCAGAAGATAGAAGGAAGGTAGTTAACACCTTAGCCACCAGAAGGAAGAGCAGTAGCTAGATCCTCCCTTCACGAAGTAATGCCTGACGGCGGTTTCCATGAGGGATTAGAGGAAAGAAGGAAAAGGGGTTTAGGGTTTAGTGGGTAGGGGCGTTAGTGTCGAGTTTTAGTATGACGCTGCGTCGAGTCGCCACATATCCAGGCCAAACAGCTATGCCTAGAATCCGTAAAAAGGATTCCCCCCCCTAAAAAAAAAAAAAAAACACACACACACACACACACACACACACATACAGACATAGTGACACCCTCGCGGGAATAGTCAGGAAAGCTTTCTAGGACCTCAAAACGTCGAGATCTGATGAAAACTCGATTTTCGAAAAACGGGGTAAAACCAATAACTTCTCGATTTTTTAAAATTTTCAATTTTCTATCATTATTTAGTTATAAATGATCTTTTGGCTTTTATTTGTTTCAATTAGTTAAGGATATTATTGTACTGGCATGGGTTTTCTCTGTGGTTTCCCCATCGCCACTATTCCAACAACCGATTGAAAGGGGTGAGGAATAGGGTAAATGCAGTACAGAAAGCACAAGTCGGTCCACAGCCGCATTGAGAATAAAGTTATGTGCGAAAATTTGAAAGAGTAAAAAAAAATAATGAAGTGATTAAGATAAGAATATGTTGTTAATAATGAAGTGAAATGGATCCGCTGGAGTCCAATAAGTCAGTAAACCCACAAGACGGCGACACAGTCGTTAGCGACAGCTACCATCTACTCAGCCTTGTAAAAATGTGCCCAATATATACAAGTAAAATGAGAATTATATAGTTAAGGATATTAAGAAATTTACAGTTACACTGAAAAAAAAATTAATTTCATTTTCGACGATGTTCAAAAATTCAAAATTTGACAAATTTGGCATTTTTCAAAATTTTTTTCTAAAATATTTTTTTTTCAATAGCTCCAAGTGTCCCCTATCAAACAAACGAAAGTCTATTCCTGTATCTATAATATCGTTCGAGATATTACAAAATTAAAATTGAAAAAATGGAAAAATGGAAAATGGAAAGTTCGTTATATAATGAAACAAAACTTCTGACCAAAATTTGTCCAAATCGAAAGGGTTTGTTTTCAACTATTGTTTGATTTGACATGGAATGACCCATAAGTAAATGTTTTTCATTAATAATTAATAAAAAATTAGCATTTGTTAAATTATTAAGAATTTTGGATATGCATTCTATTAAATATATGCATATTATTATTTTAAAGTCAATAATAATGGGTTTTTAATACATATAAATTGATTTTCTTGTGTTTAAGAAAAAAACAAACCGTAATTTTTAACAGTCTGAAGTTTGAGGCTCGATATCTTTGGAACGGCTTGACTTACGCAAAATTTCAATCAGACCTTTTTTGTAGAGCATTTAATTTCCTATAGAGAAAAGGTTTAGTTTTACCTATAAAGTAGCTCGTTGTCACGTTATAAAATTCCAAAGTTTAAAAGAATATTTTTCTATGTTATTTAAATAGGAAATAGAAATTACATGACGCCACCTCTAAATATTAATATTAAGAGCTCATATTTCCAGAGGATCTTCTTCTAGAGATACTCTGACGATTTCTCAATGTTCATTGGAACAA
Source organism: Cotesia glomerata (assembly GCF_020080835.1). Taxonomy (NCBI): domain Eukaryota; kingdom Metazoa; phylum Arthropoda; class Insecta; order Hymenoptera; family Braconidae; genus Cotesia; species Cotesia glomerata. The sequence goes on along the minus strand of NC_058159.1, from coordinate 20,632,513 downwards.
AAAAAATTAGGAAAATGGTTGACCCTGAAGGCCATCCCTGCAACTTCCCGCCAATTCTATACCTAAACGCTTGAAATTGCACTTATGACGTTTTTGAGCTCTTCGAGCTCATAAATACAATTTGTGTATTATTTTGAGCTCTCCGAGCTCAAAAAATAGCTTTTGTATGCTTTTGAGCTCTTTGAGCTCGAAAGTTTGATAGACATTTGATAAAACACTATTTTTTGCTATTTTACACACTAAGTTATTTTTTGATACACTCTAAGCTATATATAATACGAAAAATATTTATTTATTCAATATATTTAATATAAACAATCTTTTTTACCCAAAAAGAAGAAATTCTCCAATACAGAATTAATTCCCTCGATTCAAAATATTTTACCCCAGAACAACTTCAGTATCATCTTTAAAATTGTTCTGGATCGAGTATATTTTTCTCGCTGTCTAATTCACTTAGTTAGAATAACTAATACTTTTCTTAGTTCAAAAACCCGTACCCAAAAAATTTTGCTTCATCGTGAATTTCCGGATGAACTTCAGATTGTGAAACAAATATGAATTTCATAATGAATTTCACGACGAATTCCAGCTGAATTTCATGATAAATTTGAAACAAATTGTATATGAAACTTAATTTTTTTAATCTATGAAAAAATATTCGCAGTCTAATTACATTGGAATTTTTAGTTTAATTTATACACTGATAGAAGGATTTATTTGGATTAAAAAAAATTTGTAAATAGTTAACAAATCATTTATTAGAGACCACTCTTTAGTATTAAACAAATATTTCTTAGTATTTAAAATGATTTGTTTATATTTAATAAATCTAATATTCATTTATTAAATATTAATAAATCTTTTTAAATACTAAGAAATATTTTTTAAGGACTAAAAAATGGTCTCTAATAAATGATTTGTTAAATATTAACAAATATTTTTAACTATAAACAAATCCTTCTATCAGTGTACTGACTTATAATTTATGATTCTTAAACTTCTATTTGGATATATTTTTTGGAGTAAAAGAACACAATATGCAAAATAATATTTTGAAATTCATCATGAAATTCAGCTGGAATTCGCCGTGAAATTTATGACGAATTTCGAAATATTATTTTGCATTTTGTGTTCTTTTACTCCAAAAAATGTATCCAGATAAAAGTTTAAGAATCGTAAATTATGAGTCAGTATAAATTAAACTAAAAATTCCAATATAATTGACTGCAAATATTTTTTTATAGATTAAAAAAATTAGTTTCATATACAATTTGTTGCAAATTCATCATAAAATTCAGCTGGAATTCGCCGTGAAATTCATGAGGAATTTAGAAATATTATTTTGCATATTGTGTTCTTTTATTCCAAAAAATTTATCCAGATAAAAGTTTAAGAATCGTAAATGATGGGTCAGTGTTAATAAAACTAAAAATTGTAATATAATTGACTCCGAATATTTTCTTACGGATTAAAAAAATTAAGTTTCAATATACAATGTGTTCCAAAGTCATCTAGAATTCGCCCTGTAATTCATGATGAATTTCGAATCATTTTTTTGCATATTGTGTTCTTTTACTCCAAACAATTCATCTAAATAAAAGTTTAAGAATCGTAAATGTTAGTATAAATTAAACCAAAAATTCTACTATAAGTAACTGCGAATATTTTTTCATAGATTAAAAAAATTTAGTTTCATATACAATTTGTTTCAAATTCATCATGAAATTCAGCTGGAATTCGCCCTGTAATTCATGATGAATTTCAAAATATTATTTTGCATATTGTGTCCTTTTACTCCAAAAAATATATCCACATAGACGTTTACGAATCGTAAATTATAAATCAGTATAAATTAAACTAAAAATTCCAATGTAATTGACTGCGAATATTTTTTTATAGATTAAAAAAATTAAGTTTCATGTACAATTTGTTTTAAATTCATCATGAAATTCAGCTGGAATTCGCCGTGAAATTCATTATGAAATTCATATTTGTTTCACAGTCTGAAGTTCATCCGGAAATTCACCATGAACCGACATTTTTTTTGTACGGGAACTATTTTTTACTTCATTCAAGATAATTGATTTTTTCAATAGATTTTCTTGGCTCAAGATTTTTTTTTGGTATCATATAAACTCTATTATCACTATAAATCATTTTTATATCAGTTCTGAATGAAAAAAAAAATTTTATTATAAAATGATTCTTTTGATAAAAAATTATTCGTAATCCAGATCTCATACGATTTTTTTAAGTGCAAGAAGGAGTTCGAATTTATTTTTAATCATGTCAGTAACATGTTGCTGGAATAAAAATTTTTTATTATACACTAAATTTTTGAAGTACTCCAACCCCTCCCCCCCTTCTCTATCTGCTGAACAATTAAATATTCAATCAAGTTTTTCAAGGAAAAAATATCATTAAATTTCCGAAATGTATCAGTTACAAAATCAACAATTTAATTTGAAAAAAATTTCATTTCTGTGATTTTTCTGTTTCAAACTTTCTCGGTTTTCATTTTCTTTTTAAAGAAAAGATTAAAAAGGATAAAAAATGATGAATTTTTGAATGATATTTAATATTACTAAACCTTATTTGAAAATTGAATTGCGTTTTTAATTTTATCTCTGTAGTATGATGTGAAGATGAAAAGGTAAAAATGTTCGCTTCAAATAAAATACAAATATATAATATATGTATATAAAATATACATATATATCAACAAAAAAATATCCTAGTAAAGTAACGAGACGAGATTTCTAAAAAGCTTCACATATAGGATAAGTAAAAAAAAGGCATGAGGTATAGTACCGTCGCAAGATAATATGTATCACGATTTTCAGAGTGAGTTACAATGTATAGTCTTGAGTCTTGTACTTTATACTCTTTACTTTCTTCAACGTAGATATTTTTATAGTTTGCATAAAAATAATTCAAAGAAGTAAAAATATACTTCAAAATTACAGTTAAAATGGAAGCGCTGTTTTTTTATTTGACTTGAATTGTGAATTTATTTTCAACTTTAGAAATAAAGATTTGTAAAATAACGTTTTTATTCGGAAACAAAATAACAATTTAATAATTTCAAGTTGTGACGAAATTGCAGTTAAACGTGAAGGTATGCCAGAGGAAAGAATACTCGAAGTAGCTATTCATGATTCAAAACTTAAAGCGAGTTCATCTCTCGGAATAATTCTCTATCTCTGTATCTGTATAATAAAAAAAGATTGTCAAAATATTTTTTATATTGATGTTATACAGCCAATCGATCCATTTTTTTTATCTCTTCTATGCAATACTATTTTAATGAGTTCAAAAAAAAATATGATTAAACAGTTTTGAAAAGAGATTTCGCGTAAAAAAATGGATTTGCAAATTTGAAGTATTGGTATTTTTAAGCTAAAAAAGCTAAAAAAGCAAAAAATTATTATTATTATTATTATTATTATTATTATTATTGTTATTATTATTATTATTAATATGAAAATCATGTTGCTACTACAGAAATGTATCATTTTGCAGCATCTATTTATTTTGTTCCGTGTATTGTTAAAAATATTTAAAAATATGTTTGTTTCAACATCGACCAAGATAGAATTCGCGTGTTAAATATGCAAACTTCAACAGTCAATATTGATAGATTCAGTGATACAAAGACTATTGAAAAAATTACTGAATATACGGAATATTTATAAGTATGTGTATTCTAAATTTTGAAAGAATTGTAAGATAACAGACTTTCTTGGAAATCTTAATAAGCATATTTTATTCACTAAACTCTTTGTTTCAAAGCTGAATACTATTATTGCTTTAAAAAAATAAAGCTAAGTAATCAATTGCACATCAGGCTATACAACTTATGAATGCTTAAAACAAGAGACCATATGAATCAAATCATGGTTAATGCTACAGCATTTCGATAATAGCTATTCGAAAACTAATTAACCCAAGTAGATTTTGTGACGATCAGCAGGACTGGCTATAATTTAACAGACGGTAGAATTACTTAGCAATTCTAATACTATTGAAATTCGAATACAATGAAGCTTTGAAACTTTAATATTAAGAGATTGTTAAAAAGAAATAAAAACTGAGAATTTGAAAATAATTGATTTTTTTTAGTTGGAACAAATACTTTCGTAATTTAATCTGTTTACGTTTTTAGAGTACTATGAAAGCATTCAAAAAATTTAATGAATTCGTTTAAGACCAGACGATTTGATGCAAATATTTAAAACAAAAGAAATTCTTTAAAAAAGAGATTTTAAGGTTTTGAAAAAAATTGTAAAATTTTCATAGATTATCATTGTAAAAATAAATTTTTTAGATCAAATAATTCGTTTTTCAGAGATCATTGTATTTTGTACAATTGTTATATAACATCTCAAATAACCTTTACAAAGTTTTGTTGTATTTAAAAATACTTTCTATAATAAAAAACTTTATAAATTTCAGGACGATGTTGAGTATTTTGAATTATATTATGTGATATATTTTAATAGATATCTCATAGAACAATAAATAATATCTGTTATTCTTTATTAATTTACAACTTTTTATTAATCGTTCCTTTCTTTAATAAATAAGAGAAAATTCCGATGGATTAATTCAAGAACCAATAAAAAGGTCCTGTACTTTTATTTTCTTCGCAATTCTACAGGTATCGTATTAACTTTTTATTTATTACTCTTGTAGTTTTGACAACAATTGATGAATATTGGTTTTAAAACTTACAAGCGCTTGATTAAATGAGTCGGAATTTATTGTTATTTACAACCTTTTATACAATCTATATATAAAGAAATGAGGCACAGAAGAAACATTTATTTATTTTTATAGTGTATAAGATTAAAAATAATAGTGACAACCATAAAATTTATTAATACTTTTTTTTTAGTAAAGATCTCTAGCAAAACACTAAATGTGTCGGGTGTGAAATTTAAAAATCGTTGTTCGAAACAGTTTGGTTCGTATAAATATTCAATCATTTTATCAGTCTGCCTACGTATTCACGCGTTTTACAGAAAAATATCTGTTTTTTCTTCGTAAATGACTAATAAATTATATTTGATTCTACACCCACATAATGGATTTATTTAATTATATAATTGAATATTTACAACTATTTTTTTTATATATCTATAAAACGTAAATATAAAATTGAAAATTTATTCTAAAAATTTAATTCAAATAATACATAACTGAACAATGTTTAAAACTTTTAGATAGTTATGTGCTAATTGCAATAAAAAATCATTTCGTATTGCTTTGAAATAGGTTTATGGTGTCACTGAAGGAAGAGTTTAATATACATAGTTTGTAATATACAAGCACTTCAAAGTAGTTAATTATCTTTCTCACAAAGCTCTATCGACTCATTTTATGAACGAGGTGCAAAACCCTTTTGCCCGTGTGAGGTTTAACTAGTGGTAGATCGTTTACCTCAACCATCTCCCTATAGTTCTCCGTTAATCTCACTTTGCACGAGCTTAACTTTGTTAGGTATCATACAGAGTATGCATATATTTCTGTTTTCTGACTGTTTTAAGCCTAAAATTTACTAATTATGTTAAGAAATTAAACTTGTAGGAAATGTAATAGTATTTAAATCAAGAGACCACACTGAAAAAAAAAAATTTGATTAAGAGAGGACTTTTGAGCTAAGAAAATGATTTTGAAGAGTTTCATTGCCTTTAATCAAGCAGAAAAGTTATTTAATTAAGAAATTTTTCTTGGTTCGCGTAAATTTACATTATTCAAGATTTTTTTGTCTTAATTCCAGACTATGAAGCTCTTCAAAATGGTTTTCTTTCTTAGTTTTCCTTTTGAATCAAGCTAATTATTTTATTAGGGTGCAAGTAATCATGAAAATTTTTTTCTGATAAGGCCACATCAGAATAAAAAGTTTGCTCAATACAAATAAAGCCTGATATGAGAATTGATCGTAACAGGCTACACAGCATATACCAGATTGTGTTAGACGGGATATTCATCTAGATATTCTAATATGACTTAATATGTCTTTATCGGGCCTGATGTGGTCATATATTCTCATCTTATTTTTTTTTTATCGAAGGTATTGCTGAAAATCTACGCCGGAGGGCGCATAGTCGCTGAATCACCTCCTGTCAAGAGAGTTAGTTAAAGAATGTTTTATATGATTTTGTGGGGAGGGGGCCGTCGTGCCCCAGAAAAAAATTTTTTTTTTCGATTTCTTGCAAAATTTCGACTGATTCATTCGAAATAGATGGAAAATAAACGAATTTGATGGTTAAAAGCCACAAAAAGGAAAAATCGGCTTAAGGGGGCCGTCGTGCCCCAGGCTCCCCTAGTAATGGTTCCTATATCATTATGGGAAGGATTCCTAGAATATTATAGGAATCATTTCTATACCATTAGGGGAATCATTCTCAAAATAAAATAAAGATAAAATCTTTGTGCGGAGTGGGTTCGAAATGATTCCTATAATATATATACGGAAAAAAAAAAATTGGCGCTGCCACATGATTTTTTCATGGGGCAGCCACATGATTTTCATGTGATAGCAACATAATTTTCATGTAGTAGGCAATAATAGTTAAAACAACAATAATAGTTAAAACAACAACAACAACAACAACAACAACAACAACAACAACAACAACAACAACAACAACAACAACAACAACAACAACAACAACAACAACAACAACAACAACAACAACAACAACAACAACAACAACAACAACAACAACAACAACAACAACAACAACAACAACAACAACAACAACAACAACAACAACAACAACAACAACAACAACAACAACAACAACAACAACAACAACAACAACAGCAACAACAACAACAACAACAACAACAACAACAACAACAACAACAACAACAACAACAACAACAACAACAACAACAACAACAACAACAACAACAACAACAACAACAACAACAACAACAACAACAACAACAACAACAACAACAACAACAACAACAACAACAACAACAACAACAACAACAACAACAACAACAACAACAACAACAACAACAACAACAACAACAACAACAACAACAACAACAACAACAACAACAACAACAACAACAACAACAACAACAACAACAACAACAACAACAACAACAACAACAACAACAACAACAACAACAACAACAACAACAACAACAACAACAACAACAACAACAACAACAACAACAACAACAACAACAACAACAACAACAACAACAACAACAACAACAACAACAACAACAACAACAACAACAACAACAACAACAACAACAACAACAACAACAACAACAACAACAACAACAACAACAACAACAACAACAACAGCAACAACAACAACAACAACAACAACAACAACAACAACAACAACAACAACAACAACAACAACAACAACAACAACAACAACAACAACAACAACAACAACAACAACAACAACAACAACAACAACAACAACAACAACAACAACAACAACAACAACAACAACAACAACAACAACAACAACAACAACAACAACAACAACAACAACAACAACAACAACAACAACAACAACAACAACAACAACAACAACAACAACAACAAAAACAACAACAACAACAACAACAACAACAACAACAACAACAACAACAACAACAACAACAACAACAACAACAACAACAACAACAACAACAACAACAACAACAACAACAACAACAACAACAACAACAACAACAACAACAACAACAACAACAACAACAACAACAACAACAACAACAACAACAACAACAACAACAACAACAACAACAACAACAACAACAACAACAACAACAACAACAACAACAACAACAACAACAACAACAACAACAACAACAACAACAACAACAACAACAACAACAACAACAACAACAACAACAACAACAAGCTCGGCATCTCAAGTTAGCGCTGCAACTCAGTTACCTGTAATAAATCATGCATTACAGCTGTTAAATCAATCACCAATCCCATCAAGGAAACTAAATGACAATTAATTTTTAAACAACAAAATAAATCAGATATCTGACAGCTTGAAAAAGGTTTTACTCTCTTCAACTGATGAAGACCCGGTCGATGATGATGGTGAAAATTTTCGCGCTTTAATAAAATTACTGCAAGACAAATTTAACGATAAAGAAACGGAAAAATCATTGAAAATACAGATTTTAACATTATTACCTGAACAATGGAGTGACAGACGTATTTCTGAAATTATGAATACATCAAGACATATGTCAAGGGTAGCAAAAGCGTTGGTTGAAGAAAAAGGTCTACTTTCAGTACCTGAATCAAAATTAGGTATATATAGCATTAAATTGATGTCTTAAACACAACTGAAGACTCACTTACTCAACATCTTTTTTTATAGGGAGAAAAATTGCAGATCAAGTGAAATTGAAAGTTGAAAATTTTTATAATGATGATGAGTACAGTGCTCCGATGCCAGGTATGAAAGATTTTATTTCAGTTCGAAATGATGATGGTAATCGAGTACCCGTCCAAAAAAGACTTGTCCTGTCTAACTTAAAAGAATTATACCAATGTTTTTGGGAAATAAACGCTGCAGAGAAAATTGGATTTTCGAGATTTGCTTCTCTGCGACCTAAATATTGTGTGTTAGCAGGGGCAAGTGGAACACATACCATCTGTGTCTGTACGATCCATGAAAACGTTAAGTTAATGATGCTTGGTAATTATCAAATTCATTAACAGTTATAAATGTGTGAATTTTTATTTAACTAAATCACAAATGTTTCAGGTGCGAATATTCATTCTCTAACAAGAAATACAGATATATCCATTACACACTATAGTGATTGTTTGAGTTTGATTGTATGTAAATCTCCATCGTTTCTATGTTATTTGGGTAGATGTGAAACTGTCCAGGGGTAGATGAGTTGAGTAACCTTTTACTGGCATGTTTTGGAAATCACGAAATTGAGAATATTACATATAAGTATTGGATATCTAAACCGAGAAGCAGTTTAGAAACTATTATTAAGCCTATAGAAGAATTTGTTGAAGATTTTTGTACTGAATTGAAAACTCTTCTACCTCACTCATTTATTGCTAAAGAACAAGCAAAATTTTTGAAAACATTGAGAGAAACATTAGAACCAAATGAATTTATCATTATTTGTGATTTTGCATGAAAATTACGCTTTCGTAGTGCAAAACGCGGCATCTGGTTTTCACCGGAACAATAATCAAGCAACAATTTTCCCAGTAGTGATTTATTATAAAGTAAATGGCGAACTTGAACACAAAAGTTTAGTAATTGTTTCAGATTGTAATAATCATGATGCCGTTGCCGTACATGTTTTTATCAAATTAATAACTGACTATGTGAAAAGTCTTCCTGAACGTTGTAACAAAATTTATTATTTTTCTGACGGGGCTCCTCAACAATTTAAAAACTTTAAAAACTTCGTAAATTTATATTATCACGAAGAGGATTTCGACATTCCTGCTGAATGGCATTTTTTTGCGACAGCCCATGGCAAAGGTCCATGTGATGGTATTGGTGGTACCATTAAACGATATGCAGCAAGAGCAAGTCTCCAACTTGCGGTTGACAAACAAATAACAACGCCTGAAGAACTCTTTGAATGGACTTCTGATCCGGACAACTTGCCAAACATCATAACTAAGTTTTCCCCAGAAGAGAATTATAAAACAGCAGTAAATGATTTAAATGAAAGATTTTTAAAAACAAAACCGATCACAGGAACTCAACAATTACACTGTATAATTCCAGACAAAAATGGTTTTTTGTACATTAAAAACTTTTCAAATTCCAACGAGCACAAAATTTGTAAAATATTTAAACACCAGAGACGTAATTAATAAATTGTTGAATAATTTTTCAGTCATTGAAAATTTACTTTATTAATCATTAATCCTAGTCAAAAAAATAGAGAATTAATATAATAAATAGAGATTATAATACCTCAGAACCATTAAATAACATTTTTATTGTTATATAAATAGTATTTTTGAAAAAAAAATTTTCATTTTTTAAAATTAAACAAAACTTTTTTTTAAATAAATAAAAAAAATATAAAAAAAAATCGGCCCTGCTCGGGATTAGCGGGGATAGTTGTCAAATAAATTGAAGTTTTTGAGAAAAAAAAAAAGAAAATGGCGGAATTCGAAAAAATGACGATTGTACTTAAAAAAAACCGATTATTTTATATAATTGATCATGTTAAATTTTTTTCGTATATTTTTTCGAAAAGTTCATTCAAAAACAAAAATTTTTAAAAAAAAAAAGGTACCCAAAAGTTAATTTCTAAAAAAGTTATGGCTATTTGAAAATAAAAAAGCCATTTTTTTGAAAAATTCATAACTTTTTTGAAGTTGGACAAAAAAATTTGAAAAAATTCTCAAAAATGTTTTCCAAAGGGTAAAAAAGGATGGAAAAGTTTCAGCAAAATCTAAAGGGGTCGGGTTCAAAAGTGGTCGATTTGGCGTGGAATGCCCCATATATATATGAAAAATTGATGTGGGTACTCAAATGAAAGGTCTCGATGAGTGTAATTTCGGGATGAGCTTATATCTTGAAAAATGTCAATAACTCACAAGATACAAAGTCATTTCCTAATTATTGATATTTTTGAAAATATAAGCTTGTCTTGATGTTACACTCATCAAAAGCTTTCATTTGAGTACTCACATGCATTTTGATATATTTTTCATATTTAGATATATATTTTATATATAAATATATAAAATATATGAAAAATTGATGTGGGTACTCAAATGAAAGGTCTCGATGAGTGTAACATCGAGATGAACTTATATCTTAAAAAATATCAATAGTCCACAAGATACAAGGTCATTTCTCAATTATATGTTTAGAGATAGAGCATTTTTGAATGCAACCTAAATATCTATCATCATAAATTGACTATCAACGAGAATGATATGAAACTTTGAAAAGGCTCAAATTCAAGTCAAGTCCTTTGCAATGACACTAAATTTCACTAAAAAAATCGATTTCATCATGTTACTATCCAGGAGACAAAAGTGTTCTTATTCTGTTAATAATATAAATTATTATTATTATTTAATTATTATTGTTGTTTTAACCGTTATTGCCTGCGACATGAAAATCATGTTGCTGTCACATGAAAGTCACGTATCTTTCATCTGAATGTTTCATGTGGCAGCTCCAATTTTTATTTTTCTGTGTAGGATTTAAACCTATATATTGTGGGAACCATTCCTATACTATTATGGGAATGGTTCCCATAAATTATAGAAACTATTCCTATAATAATATAGGAATGATTCCTATAGCATTATGGGAACCATTCCCATAATATTATAGCAATAGTTCCCATAATATTATGGGATTAGTTCCCATAATGATATAGGAATAGTTTCCATAATAGTATAGAAATTATTCCTATAGCATTATGGGAACCATTCCCATAATGGTGTAGGAATAGTTTCCATAATTTTCTTTCCGTGTAATCTAATAGTTGTTAGATAAACGAAGTGCTTTCTCTTTACGAAACATTCTGTACCGACTTTAATACGCAGATAAAGGTACGAATAATCAATATAATTGATTTAGTATGACTTGTAATTTTTAACTTCCCACTATGAAAATTGATGATTTTCGAAAAATTGGAAAGTTATTGGTTTCACCCCGGTTTTCGAAAAGTGAGTTCTCACCAAATCTCGACATTTTATGGTTCTAAAAACCTACTCCGACTATTTCTACGAGGAAATAAACTTGTGATGTCACTTCAAGCCGTCAAAATTCCTACCTTTGTACATATATATCAAAAATAACTGTTTTGAGCTTAAGAAACTGCGTTGAATGCTACAATTCCCATCAAAAACGATTGATTCGTTCAGAAGATATCGTAATTAAAAATTTCCAAAAAAGTATGTTTTTACAACCCCTAGATTTTCAAGCTCGACAAAATATACAAATTGTATTTTAAACCTTATTTTCTATAAAAAAATATAAAAAATTTTCCTATGTTTACTCTCTTAAAATTTTTAGTTGATAAAAAAAATCGAAACACGGTATTTTTAATTTATTCTGTCCTAAAAATATTTCGGTTCATTTAGCATGTTGTCTCACGAAACGTTGAATGGGTTGACAACTGTTTCTATCTTCAATGAAATTTATAGAATAAAATAATTAAAAGATTAAAAAAAATAAATAAAAAGGAATGTAATAAACAAAAATTTCAATCAATAATGGTGCTACTTTCAATAAATTATAGTAAATAAGACGTGTTAACAAATATCAATAGAAGTAACATCAAAGTTATATTATAATAAATAGACTATGACTAAATCATTTTAAGGTATTTTATCATAACATGAATATTGAATACGACATGCAGATAGATTTTATGAATTCATTTTAAGTTGTAAGAATTCCGAAGCTCTGCACAATTACAAAAATACTATATTTTTTTTTCTAGAACTCAATATTTTTTCTGTTTGTTCTAACATTTCAAAAGAAAAATATAGAAAAATAAAATGCAATATGCTATTCAATACGTTATCAAATAGACAAGCTACAGATGCTCAATCTTTTCATGGTTAACTGACATGAAAGTGAAGATAAGAGACAGTACGAACTTCTTGGTTGTTAGAGAAAGCTCTCACGTTATACTCCATTAAATGTTGAATAGATCGATGATACTGCCTCGGGTAGAAATATCGTTATAGTTTGGATATATGATAAATGCAATAATCTGAAAATAAAAAAATAACCGCTAAATAAAATTGTACAACGTTCGATACATATACGCAATAACAATCAATAATAATCTGATACCTAATGTAATAAATTTTGAAGTAAAAATTGAATTCTTTGGATTATATTTTCAAGCTTTTGTTAAGAAACGTTCTTATATTTCAAATTTAAACAACGGTTGGAGAATATCATTATCGGTAGCTTTTAAATTGTAGTGACTTTTTTCTGTCCCCTTAACAAAGGTCACTAGAATATTAAGCTGAAGTGGTATCTCATTATTTTATACCTCAGCCAAGAAGATTTTTGTGTGGATCAATAAAAGTAAATCTCAAGAGGTTTCCTCACAGACTCACCGGTCTTAAAGTACTAAAGGTAGAATCCTATCTGAAGTTAGTGCAAACCAATTCAAAGAATTAAGAGGAGGTAAAAGAACCGTGAATTGCCTTTAGAGTTTATAATCTTACCCTTCAACGGAGTTTATGCTTTAGGTTTTGTCGTGTTTTTTTTTTTATTTTTTTTCTTCATAAGTCAATTTTGATAATTTATATAGTTTAGGCACTTTTTGAATAAGTATACTAATAGTAGCTTTAACGTTTAGAAAATTTAATTAAATTACATATACAGTAAAAAATTTTTCGTCAAATTTAACACACAAATTTGTGTTGATAACGTTTTTTACACAATCTGTGTTGAATCAACACTCTATTGTGTTAAATCAACATATTAAAATGTTAAATTCTACATACTAAAATGTTAAATTCTACACAAACATTTTTACACTTTACACAATGACGAAAAATTTTTTACTGTGTAGAATCCGTTTTCTAAAATTTTTGCGGAAAATATAATTTTTATACAAGAATTGAATATATGCAAGCAAGAGTTTGATTTGTACAAAAGTTTTTTTGAGATCAAAATGTTTTAATGATTTCCAGTCAAAATATGAATATATTTTTTGTGTAAAATTATTTTAAATATTCAAGTAATCGAAATGTATTTTAATGAAAAATATATATAGTGCTTTTTAACTTGCTCAAATTTCTCTTTGGGAATGAAAAAATTTTTTGATCTAAAAAATGATTTAGTAAGGGGTAACTGAAAAGGGAACTTTAATTTTCTATCTAAATAATTGTAAAATTAGATTGGAATGATTTAAAGCTGGTACATTTTAGTTATTTAATTACTTAACAAATTCAGTAGTTGATCGATGAATAAAGATACACTGCTTTCATCTTGATTTACCACTAAGCTAATGCGTTGTAGTACTGTACATTGCCTTGAATTCAGTTTTACTCGTAAAGGGAGTTACTCTAAGAGAGAGTTTTTCAAGCTATAAATTCAATTTTTTCTTGTCATTTAGTTAGTACTTATTTGACTTTACTTTTTATAGAAATCTTCCATTTTTCGTTCAAAAGATATTGTTGTCGAAAAATTTGGAAAAAAATGTTTCTTTTTGTATAACTTCGAAATTTCTTGTAGATCATTTTGCAAGTGAGGAAAAGTCGTTTGGTGTTCAAAAACTACAAAAATACTGTGCTGCGGTAGCTATGATGTCAATCCAATGTTTACATACTTAAAATACCGAAATGAATATTAAAGAAACTGTTTCATTGCGATAAATACATACTTAATCAATTTAGATATGATAATTTGCAAAATTTACAAGTATTGAATGAATTTAGCATAAATTTAAAATCGGTTTATCCGTAACGCCGCATTCAATTTGTCTAAATCATTTTTTCATCAACTATTTCCATGTCGACGTTGTTACTAGTGCTCTGCAGAATACCAAAATAGTTCGTCAGTAAAGAAATGTCAATTCCTCTGTAAAACCGCTTAATCCTGTTTTATAATAAATTCGTTATAGTTGAACAAAAAGAATTGGTAGAGTGTTTGCATGAAGCTCTACTGAATAAAAATCTGAATTCACTGTATGTAGAAATAGATTATTGAATATTCTGTAATATATCGTGATTACTTATAAATCGACAAATTCACGTTCTAAGATGTCATAATTTGTGAGAAAATTTCTTGACATTATAAAATAATATATAACACCCCTAGGGAAGTAAAGTAAGAAAGGTCTCAGATCACATGCAATTGTTGGCCGAGGCGAAGCCGAGGTCAACAAACATGTGATCTGAGGCTTTCTTGTTTACTTCCCGAGGAGTGTATACTATTTTTTTCTCCGAGGAAGGCAGAAAGCGGCAACTTCGTTTAGTGCAGCGGGGCTAAAGTTGCCGCTTTACGCCCAGAGAGGAAAAAATGATTTTTATTCTAAAATTTATCGATTTAAACTTATTTCTCTCAGCTAGGGAGGTGAATCAGCGATTTTGAGTCATCTTTCGGAAATTTTTAACACTGTTTGGTCTAAAAATTACATTTTAGCATGTATGATTGCATGAGGCACGATATTACCTATCAACCCTTATTAAAAAAAATTAGAAAAACGGTAGACCCTGAAGGCCACCCGTGCAACTTCCCGCTAATTTCATACCTAGGTGCTTAAAATTGCACTAATGATGTTTTTGAGCTCTCCGAGCTCAAAAATACAATTTATGTGTTATTTTGAGCTCTCTGAGCTTAAAGGGATAGCTTTTCTATGCTTTTGAGCTCTTCGAGCTCAAAAGTCTGATAGAAGTTTGATAAAACACAATTTTTCAAATTTTCAAACTGCAATAACTTTTAATTAAATGAATCGATTTTTACGCGATTGGCAGCATTCGACGCAATTTTTAAGCCCCATAAAGAATCTGTAAGTTTAGTTTGATCGAACCAGGAATTTCGGAGTAATTCTGAAAAAACACTTTTTTCGGTTTTCTTTCGTCAACGATAACTCACGAACGAATGAACCGATTTTGACTGGACTGGCGGCGATCGACGTGGTTTTTTGATGTTAAGAGCTGATTAGTTTTTGAAATCGATCTGTAGAGCTGTTTGAAAGTTATTCCAAAAAATGTCGGAGTTATGTTGAAAAAATCTTTGTTTCCAAATATTTCGTCGAGGATATCTCTCGAACCAATGAACCGATTTTTACGTTCTTGGCGGCGATCGACGCGGTTTTTTGAGCTCTGAAAATTATTCTATTTCACCAAAAACGATCCGAAAAGAAATATCGAAGTTATGTAAAAAAAACACTTTTTTCGGTTTTTTACGGTTTTCTTTCGTTCACGCTATCTCTCGAATGAATCAACCGATTTTGACCGGATTAGCGGTGATCGACGTGGTTTTTTAAGCTCAAGGGCGGATTAGTTTTTGGAGTTGATCGATGGAGCCGTTTAAAAGTTATTCCAAAAAAACCACTTTCAAAAAAAATTTTTTTCCGATTTTTTTTTAGATTTCTCAAAATTTCTCAAAATCTATCGGTCCGAATCGATTCAAATTCATTGGAAATTTAAGTTTGAGGGAACTCTTTAGATCGCCGTTTGGTAGATTCCGATCGGTTCAATCGTTCAAAATTTATAACCGATTCACATACTTACACACACACACACACACACACACACACACACACACACACACACACACACACACAGTGACCGAGAAATCACATCACAACATCATATACGATATCTGGGAGTGATGCTTGATGCCCGACTCAACTTCAAGCAGCAAGTGGAACACGTCTGTACGAAAGCGTCAGTAGTGAGAGCTAGTCTCGCACGATTGATGCCGAACGTCGGAGGCCCAAAGCAGAGCAGGAGGCTGCTATTATCATCAGTAGTCACATCGGTGCTCACCTACGGAATATCCATTTGGGCTGACGCACTAGAGGTGCAAGATTCATGGAGAAAAGCTGGACCAATATATCGTATGAGTGCCCTACGAGTAACTAACGCCTTCCACACAATATCAGAGGAAGCAGTGTGTGTTATTTCCGGTACTCTGCCTCTCAGAGTCCTAGCTGAGGAAAGACGGAACCTATACCAACGAAAATGGTCAACCACACTGAGCCCTGAAGAACTTAGAAGGGAAGAACGGCAACACAGCATCGCAAGATGGCAACAGGAGTAGAATGTTGCAGAGAAAGGTCGGTGGACGTACCGTCTCATACCTCGGATTGATGTGTGGTTCAACCGGAGTCACGATGAGATCAACTATTATTTAACGCAGATGTTATCAGGACACGGATGTTACCGGAAGTATCTTCACCGCTTTAAGCACGATGATACCCCAGAGTGCCCGTTCTGTCCAGGGGTCAATGAAGATGCGGAGCATGTTTTCTTTGTGTGTCCACGTTTCAACCAACAGCGCGATGAGTTAGAGAAGATTCTGAAAAAGAGAACCCAACCAAAGTCAATAGTAGAAGCAATGTTGTCGTCAGAAGCTGCCTGGAACGCCACAAGCACTTTTGCTACAAAAGTGCTTACAGAGTTGCGATCCATTGAGAGGAAAAGAGCGAAAGACAGAATCTAGAAGAAAGAAATAACATCTTAGCCACCAGAAGGAAGAGCGGCAGCTAATTTCTCCCCCCGCGAAGAAATGCCTTACGGCGGTACCATGGGGGATCAGAGGATAGAAGAGAAAGGGGTTTAGGGTTTAGTGGGTAGGGGCGTCAGCGTCGAGTTTTAGTATGACGCTGCGTCGAGTCGCCACATATCCAGGCCAAACAGCTATGCCTAGAATCCGTAAAAAGGATTCCCCCCCCCCTAAGGAAAAAAAAAACACACACACACACACTCTCCCAAGAAGCTGAAAGACCTTGGACCTGGTCATTCCATCAAGAAGCAGGAAGTGGTTAAGGAGCTTCCACAAAATTCTGGCGAACAGAACAAGAAGCCAGGCTGGGAAAAGGTGCTGTCCAGAAAGGACAAGAGGAAGGTGCGCAGGAAACTGCCTCCAGAAAAACCTCTGGTGCCTCCACCGAAGCCAAACCAGAAGCCAAGAAGAGCAGCAACGAGACCTGAGGCACTTATTATCCGTCCAGCGAACAAAGATAAGTATTCTGAAATACTTACACGGATCAAGGCGGACGTTCACCCGGATCAGGTCTGCAACACAGTCGAGAAGATACGCAGGACCGCGACAGGGAACATTCTCATCACGCTGTCGAAAGTCAGTAGTGATAGAGGTAAAGACCTGCAGAAGACTATCGCGGGAATACTTAAAGAGGACGCAAATGTCATTAGTACAGGACCTGAAGAAGACCTGGAAATCCGCGATATTGACAATACTACAACAAAAGATGACATTCTAACAGCCTTACAAAAGGCAGCTGGAAACGATTGTGGTATAACAGTAGAGGCCATTAAAATTCGTAAGGTCTTACGTAGCAGAACACAAACTACGTCGGTGACACTGGCAGCAACGGTAGCGCAGAAGGTGGTAGGAGAACACGGCAAGATTAGGATCGGCTGGGTCAACTGTCGTATTAGAACAGTACTAAGGCCAGTCCAATGTTATAAATGCTGGCATTTTGGACACCGTGCGGTTTAGTGCACAAGTGAAGTCGACCGCTCCAAACTTTGCATTAAATGTGGAGAAGAGGGACACAAAATCGCCAAGTGTAATAAGCCTGCTGAATGCGCACTGTGTGCGGATCAACCCAGTACAGAGAATAACGCCCATCATGCCGGCACAAGCAGATGCCCAGTATACCAAGAGGCACTCAAGAAGATAACTGATAAATGAAAATGAGAATACTGCAGCTAAACATCAACCACTGTGAGGCGGCACATGATTTGCTCATTCAGACAGTATGAGAACAGAAGCTTGACCTTGTGCTTATATCGGAACCGTATAAACACCTCGGCGGCCAACCATGGGAAACTGACTGCACCACAAAAGCTGTCATATGGTCCTGTGGCAAGCTCTCCTTCCAGTGTCGTTAACAATGGCAGCGCCGACTTTGTAGCAGCATCGGTAGATGGCATCCGCTTTTACAGCTGCTACGCACCACCTAGCCTCACTATTGTTTAATTCATGGACTTTCTGGATCGATTGACGGAGGCCGCGAAGCAGTACTACTCAGTGGCAATAGCTGGGGACTTCAACGCCTGGGCAGTGGACTGGGGCAGCAAACACACCAACGCACGAGGTAAAGAACTACTGGAAGCTTTTTCTACGTTAGATGTAGTATTGTTGAACAGTGGCGATGCGCCAACGTACACTAAAGGCGACGCAAGTTTTATTGTGGATCTTACTTTTGTCAGCAGCAGCCTCATCAGAGGAAACTACGACTGGATGGTGATGGGGATCTACACGGCCAGCGATCACAACGCGATTCTCTGGGAAGTATCAAAGGACCAGAATTCTAGAAGACCGGCTAAGAAACTTGACATCGTTGGGTGGAAGGTGAAATCCTTTGACCCAAGTGCACTAGCAGCTGTCCTAAATAGTGAACTGCTTACTACTGGATCTGCAGAAGAAATGACCGAGGACTTGATGAAGAGAGTGGCCCAGGTTTGCGACACCTGCATGCCCCGTAAACGGGGCATGAACCAAAGACCTTTGGTGCACTGGTGGGACGACCACATCAGCTTCCTACGGAAAGAGTGTTTCAAGAAAAGAAGAATATCTCAGCGTGGTTATCGGCGGCCTGACTCGGCGGAACTAGTCGCAGAATACAAGAAAGCTCGTCGATATTTAAACAAAGCCATATGACCCAGCTATTGGGAAAAAGGACTGAGGCAGAGAGAGAGGACCGATGTATAGAGAAGGGACGGTGGAGAGTAGGGCTCGAAGGACGGGGCAAGGAGGGAAGTGACAGCGGAGTTTATACAGCCGGAATTTATTTAATAAAAGATTTAAATAATCATGTTGTTTGGTTAAAAATGTGTCCAGTATTATGGCTACTATTATTATTATTATTATTATTATTATTATTTCTATTTGTATTATTAATATTATTATTAACATTTTGGTTTAAAACCGAGTATTATTCAATCTAGTTGCGTTTATAAAACTTTTGAGAATTATATTATTTATTGATCTCCAACAATAATTCCTAAATTATTGACAATTATAATTTTGGGTTTATTTTGAATTTTGTTTGCTTTGTTTTAAAATTGTTTATTAATTTCAGACAATAATTAGGAATTATTACTTTTTTTTACTATGTTTTATATTTTGTTTATCCGCTATTCAATTTATTAGACGATTTATAATTATTATTAAGTAAACTATGAATATTTTGTCTAAACTTTTCATTCTTATTAAATTAATTGTTCACCGAAAATCATACAGCGTTTTTTTATATAATTAATTACTATCTATATCGTAATAAATATTTATCCTTAAAAATATTGATTTCATGCAAGCGAATATTTTCTAAGTCTTTTCATAAAATTAGTATGGAATGAATTTAGTGAGCAAAAGAAATGAATTGTAAAAGAAATTAAAAGAATAAGAATTATTACTCGGTGAGAAATTTTCTAAGTCCCGAGAACAATTTAGTATGGGAAAGCGGCGAATGGATATAAAATGAAAGAAATGACGATTAAAATAATAAAGAATTGTGAATTTGACGAAACGAATGAATAGAAAATGAAGGAAATTACGATTAAAATAATAAAGAATTGGCTTTCGAAAATAAAAACTTAGAATTTGGCGAGACGAATGGATAGAGAATGAACGAAATTACGATTAAAATAATAAATAATTATGATTAAATGCTCGTTCGATGACGCCGGACAGATGGCGATAAATTGCAAATTTCGTTCGTTTTAAGTAAAAATTTTAAATATGATAAAGTCCAAAATTTTGGCACGGAAAGGAAGTCTTGTGACAGTGCAGTTATTGTGGTGAACACTCTTCCAGCAATAACAACTGAAGGAACTTTACCTTGGTTCGTCTAGAACACTGATAAGTACTTTTTTGGCACTAAGCAAGAGTTCGACTTTCCCTGGATTTTGACCCTCTGTCAAAATTCAGCAGGTGAATCATACGACGAGTAGGTGGGGGTGAGGAGGATACTCTCTTGCTCTCGGGGTAGAGGTTTAGGCCCAGGACTGACGGCTAGTCACCCTGGGAAGCGGGGAACCAGCTTTGCCAAGTAGTTCGCGATTTGTGCGCTCACAGCGGGTGAGATTGTATGTATGAGGACATTAATCTTTGTAAAGACCAGTTTTTGACTTTTTGCATGCGCTGTACCGACGCATGGTACTTTAATTGGATTGTTTATTTTGAGAATAATAACTGTTTTGTTTCTTTTGTTTGAAAACACTTTTGTTCAACTTTGTATTTTGTGTTCCAGTTTTATTGACCTTTTCAAATAAATTCCACTTTGTTTATATCGTATTTGATTTGTTTGTATTGTTTATATTACTTGTTTCTAAGTAGGTATTGAAATATAGTTTAAATTTGGATTTACCATAAACCCAACACCTCCTTTTCCACCCTGGACTCCGGGAGCTAAAAATCGAGCAGGGGGGTCGTAAAATAAGCTGAATCTACATTTGCTACACCTATTACCATCTTCTGTCGGTTAGTTTGTAACAGGGAAAATCGAACTTCCCGGGGTCATTATCGACCACTTAATTAACGCACGGTAGGTCAGGGCTTTCCCTTACCTTTCGATTTTTGACAAGTAGTTTCGACTTGTCACCGGGCGTGCTAATCGAAAGTCCCCACTACAGTCCTCGTAAAATAAAGCGGGGCATAACAATAGGAAAGTTCGAGAGCCGGAGTTGGAGGGTTATAAAAGAGCCGACAGGAGGGACATGGAGGCTTTTTCCCTTCTGGAAGCCAGTGGCCTTTTGTCCTTGTGAATCAGTGACCTTGTTGAGATCAGTTTAAGTCAATAGAGTGCAAATTTGGACGTCGAGAATAAAGAGCAACTGCAGAGGAAGTTATCAGGGCATTTTTGGAATTGGAAAACCCTGCCGCACCCTGGTTCAAGACGACAAGACGCCAAGCAGCTAAGCCCGCCAAGTTGTATCGGAGTATCAGTCGTCGTTGAATAAAACAATAATTGAGTCTCCAGGTATTTTCGATTATTGTAGACCAGATTTGATTATTGATTTAATTAAGAGGCTGAAATAATTAAATTTAATTTCTCAAGCGGTCATTTTTATATTAAAGAATTCGTACTTTAGTTTTTATTGTCAAGGTCAAGTAGTTAGTTTTGTCGCTGAACTTTTATATTTAATGGATAAATTGTTAATTTATTGGTAAAGAATTTATTAGTAATTTATTATAGGCCTGTTGGCTATAATAAATTAATTTTAGTTAGGAATTTTCAAGATAGAATTTAATTAAGAAATATCGCTTAGAATTTATTTAAGGAAGATTAAGAATTAAAATCGAAGGTCGGAATTTTGTGTTAAGTAATTGTTAGGCGTAATTTTGGTAATTTTGGAAAATGCGAAGTTTTGAGATTCAGTTTTATTGGTAATTAAGATGTATGAATAAAATAGAGAACTCTATAGAATGAAGTTAGCGTCGGTGGACGACTTTATATGGAAGTTAGGTAATTATGGTATTATATGGTATTCCGTCAGGTAGACGAGGTTGTTTATGTGAAATTAGTTTAGGTAATTGAATAATTAAGAAGTTTTTATTGGGTAAAATATGTTGTTTGTTATTCCGTCAGATGGACGAGGGTTTAAGAAATTAAGAATCTAGATGCGTAATGGTCTATGATTAAATTAAGAAATTAAGAATCTAGATGCGTAATGGTCTATGATTGAATTAGAAATTGAAGATAGATGCGTAATGGTCTATGTTGAGTTAAGAAATTGAAGATAGATGCGTAATGGTCTATGTTGAGTTAAGAAATTGAAGATAGATGCGTAATGGTCTAAAAGTGAATTAGGAAATTAAGAAGATAGATGCGTAATGGTCTATGTTGAGTTAAGAAATTAAGAAGATAGATGCGTAATGATCTATGTTTAAAAGAATTCAATGATATTTAGTTGTAAGTTTTGGCAAGTGCCTGCGTAGGTGAGAGATTCTCAAATTTAGTGATTGATAGGTTAATTTTAAGGGCAATATTTTAAGAAATTTTGTTAGAATTAAATTGTTTATATTAAATAAATAATTGAATTGTTAATTGTTAATAATTGTTTCTCAGCATTACTTTTACAGCCTTTCTCAACTTCTCACGACCCGATCTTTCCTTCTCATGCTCCCCGGTTTCTGGGACACCGAGTATAAAATCCCAGTGGCGCCCTTTTCAAAGAGGAAAGGGGTGACCAATTGGACAGGGCTAATCACCCCGTTACAAGTTAGATTTTGTCGCGCTGTTTTACCCAGTGGTAGGACTCTTGAGTCATTTACCGACACGCGGAGAAGGAACCTGAGAATCGGTAATCAGAACCAAGGAAGGCTGCAGGGCGTGGATTACCCATTTCGGAGTAGGGAACCTGAGAACCGACGATTCAGATCCGAGGAAGGTAATAGGCGCACGAATTACCCTGGTGTGACAAAACCGTGAAAATTATCCGTTACAGCCATCAAGGATAGCAAGAAGAACTGCTGGAAAGAGCTAATCAATGAGGTGGACAAAGACTTGTGGGGTAGACCTTACAAGTTAGTCATGGCACACCTGAAATATCAGCCAATGCCGTCTCCTACGTGTCCTCAACTCTTACAGAAGATCGTGACTACGCTGTTTCCACGACAGCGCGTTTTCAACTACCTGTTGACACAGGACGAACTGAATGATATCCCACCTGTCACGAAAGAAGAACTGATGGAAGCTTGTAACTTCGTCGGGAATAATAAAGCACCGGGATTGGACGGAATCCCTAATATTGCCTTGAAAACATCTATTAAAGCAGCGCCAGCGTTATTCCTCGACGTCTACAACATCTGCTTGAAGGAAGGGATTTTTCCTCGGAAGTGGAAACAACAACGGCTGGTACTACTTCCTAAAGGGAAAAAGCCACCGGAAGAACCGTCATCTTATCGTCCACTCTGCATGTTGGATACAGCCGGTAAGATACTAGAACGTATAATCCACCAAAGGATAGAAGCAGTTGTCGATCCACTCTTAGCAGACAATCAGTATGGATTTCGAAAAGGACGATCAACCCTGGACGCGATCAACCTGGTTGTCGGTATAGCCAAAGACGCAATCGCCGGTACCAGATGGAAGGGGGGAACGAAGAAATATTGTCTGGTGGCAACTTTAGACATCAAAAATGCCTTCAACTCCGCCAACTGGGATCGCATCACACAAGCCCTTCAAGAGATGAACGTACCAGGATACCTACAAAGGATAGTTGCTAGCTACTTCACATCCCCCCCCCCCT
This sequence comes from Cotesia glomerata, assembly GCF_020080835.1. Classification (NCBI taxonomy): domain Eukaryota; kingdom Metazoa; phylum Arthropoda; class Insecta; order Hymenoptera; family Braconidae; genus Cotesia; species Cotesia glomerata. The sequence continues at coordinate 20,608,569 of NC_058159.1, read as the reverse complement.
AAGGAAAACACACACACACACACACACACACACATATATATATATACAGACATAGTGACAACTCTGATGAAAACTCGATTTTTGCAAAACGAAGTGAAAACAATAACTTCCCGATTTTTGAAAATCTTCGATTTTCTTAGCGGGAAGTTAAAAAAAATTTGAAAAGATTCAACACATGCAAAATGTATATATATATATTCGTCAAGTTAAATCTTTTTTAATCTCTTTGAGCCATTTTGAATCTTTTCAAATCTCTTTTTCTAATCAGGGAATCACCGATATTTTATTGTTATGAATTGTAATTTTTGAAAGTTTCTTCTTTTAGAAGTAACATTAGCAAGTACATTGAACGAATTTTGTAAAAAGTGTCCGTTATATTTACTAACTAACTTCAGAAGCGAATAGTACTTTCGAATCAAACGCGACATAATTGTAATAAAAAATCAAATTTTTTGAACAGGCGGTATGGAAGAAGAGTGAAAAAACTGCACATTTTCATTTTATTGATTTGAATGGACAAATTCTTGTAGAAAACTTATATTTTATAGAATGTTACACTTAAAAATTTGAAAACTCCTAACCTCAGTTTTTTAGAAATTATCTCGTGAGAAAGGCAGCATTAGCGAGTAAGAAAGAAAGCAATAACACATCTTACATTTCCTACAATAACTACCTTAAAATTCGCTATTTTATTGTTTATTTACTTTACATAATTGTAAAAATAGCTGTAAGTACCTTGTAAATGATGTATAGTTAGAAGGAGTTGGCCCCATGATCTCAGAAATAGATACATAAATAATTAAAATAAATTACTCGATGTTTGCTAACTTTTAAATATGATATGATTGAAGGAGCGGTTAAAAAATTACGTCAAAAAATATCAATGTTTAGGCAGCGATTTTTATAGATTGACTTTGTGTCATAAAAATTAAAACAAAGTTTTCTTAGTTAATTTAGAATGATAGTAAAAGAATATATATTTTCAACGAAATTTCAACTCTTATTGTATATTAACCAAGCTTATTATATGAGATGAGACATTAATTTGCTTGAAGAAAATTGTTCTGGCAAAAGACAGATTGCTTGATGAAAGCAATTTCATTAACAATATGATTTTTTTGTTCTTGTTCCAGGAATACGGAACGCAGTACTCAATAAATCAAAAGTAAGATTGAGAAAACTAATAAAGTGTAAGTTGTTGATGGTCGAGAGCTCTGGTGTCAATTGTCACTTGGATAAAAAGATAGTATGAAGCGAACATATAGGTATCTGAAGTTAGTACTAATGCTAGCAATTCTACAAGCCGTTGGATTAGGGTTGCCAGTAGTAACTTGTAACGGCTTCCCAGAGTTATGGTGTAGTGATGCCATCACATCACCTCGACTAAATTGCTGACTGTCATGATGGAGTCGGAGATGCGCCTACGGCCACTTGGAAGCCTGCCAATCTCGGTAGGATCGGACTTATACCCCTGGTACGTTTATATATGGAAATGCGGCATCCTCCAAGGACGTCGGCACTGAAAATACAGTGGTATAAGGAGAAAAGAAAAACAAGACTTCCGATCGAAACTTAGATGCATCAAGGTTGCTTGTACTACTACGTAACCACCTTGTTTATCTTACTTATTGTTCATTTTATTTTATTTTTTACTTAACTTTTAGAACGATCAGCTTCTCTTTTTAAATACACCTTTCATCGCTACAAAAAATTCACAACTTCTCTTTATATACTCAGTACCATTACCATTAGGTTCATGGTGAGGTGAGGTACATGGTAAGTTATGATAGAAAATTATCAACCCATATTTCATACGAGATTTAATGGATAGTAATTTTTATTTCTATTACTCGTTAGTCTTTGGATGAGCATTTTTCAAATCGTTCGATCGAGTTTAAGTCTTTGTAAAAAAATTTATTTTTACATAATAACAATTTTCGATACGAATTTAACACTGCAATAGATTACATTAAATGATGAGAATTATTCAGCTGCATTATTTAAGATTATAACAGTGCTAGAAGAAAATAATGAATATTAGTTAATCAATTATAAGCACTGTTATCAATTGATTAAATTGAATGACTTTATTTTCATTTTTATTGTTTCGATTATTATGTTCTTGTTCGCTCATGAAATCATTCTTGTCAAAAAATTATCTGATATGGTCGTATATTGTTTAAAATATACAGAATTTTTTATATGTCCTGGTGTGTTCATATCAGGCTGATATAAGCATATGTACACTTCTCACAAAAATTAAGGGAGCAAGAAAAAAATTCGATGTTTAGGGGTTTTCTAACGAGCTGTAACTTGAAGAAAAATGGTCGTACGACTAATAAAAAAAGCAAATTGTAGCTCCAAGTGTCTAGTTTTTAGATCTGAGTTCTAAAATTTTTTTTCGAATTAACCTCTATATGGATTTCTTTTTTGAAAGAAAATTCGAAAATTTTCTCGAGGTCTTTATAAAAACAAATTGAAGCTGAATAAACAAGTTATCCAGTCCATATAAAGATTAAGTCAAAAAACCAAAAGAATTTTGAAAATTTTTTTTTTTGGTAGTTTTCTTGAGATTACTCAAAAAAAATTTTGGAACTCAGAACTGAGACGCGTGCGCAAGAACAACTGATACTGCGATTTCTTCCGCAGTTAAATTTTTCCACTTTGACGTGAGTGACGCCAGGAGATGACTCGAGTAAGATGCTAAGCACTCACCGTCTTTAGGACGACCATTTTGCAAGTTAATTAAAGTTGCTGTTGATGTTTCCACTCCGGCAAATCTTGCAATGAAAAGATCTTTACAATCAGTCCAGGTTATCCCAGGGTAACACACTTGAGACAACCAAGTAGACGCAGATCCTTGAAGAGCTTCACTTAGTGCAATAACCAATGAACTCCCTTCTAGAGGACATTCCACTAAATACATATCCACTGTAGCACACCACGCAAACGAATCCGCACATGAATTTTCCGGGTTGAATTTTGGCAAGGAAATATTACGATTAGTGGACGCTGGTTTTGTTACGGCCTTCATTAATTCAATCAGATTCTGATTTTGCATCTCCATTAGCAACTGGAACTGATTGGTAGAACAACCCGTAAATGATTCAGATCCCACTTCTGATGTCAGAAAGGCAAGGGGCTTTTATTGGAGATTCAGCATCTTGTGATTTACTCATTTTTATTAATAGAATTAATTAATGTTCGCGATTACAACAAGATCAATTATTAAGAATGAATAAATAAACTCGTACAAGGTTAACTTAATTTAGAATACAAACAATATTAATAATATCTTGCGACAGACTGAGACTTAGGAAATAACGAATTCGCGATCACCAGGACGTCCGTTCGATCTCAATCTCAAAGCAAGACTGTCTTTTCCAAAACTATTCTCAAATAGTCTGCCTGCTGCATATTTCTCTTTTCCTTATTGATTTTATGATACCCCTATCGTCCTGGGGTCCCGACTACGTTGACAACCATGTGCCTACCTAGGCCTAAGCCTACCGCAATAAAATAATTTCGTTAAACCTTATTTTACAAAATATTAAAGTAGCAGTATATTTCTTAAAATTACTAAAAATAGAAGTATCCTAAAGAATATTCTCATCACTTCGTTAGAAAATACTCCACTGTACTTTATTCTCCGATATATATATATATATATATATATATATATATATATATATATATATATATGTATATATATATATTAGGGTGCTTTTTTTTTTTGCGACTATTTTTTTTTCCGCTTCCATCCCGAAATTTTGTTGGAAATACACCCAAAAAAATTCCCTGAAAGTTTGAGCCCTTAATATTAATATTAAGTACTCCTACATAGCGTGTGAAGATTTCCCATTTGAATTATACGAGAACTTTCATTTTTTTTTTTTAAATTTCTATAGCTCAGTGGCATTTCATAGCATCGCTTTGACCATGGACGGGTTTTTTTCAGAATTAAATGCTCTACAAAAGTGTCCATTGTCGCGAAGTCGTAACACATACTGGCGGGGTAGTACGGACCGCCAAACCGAATTTTTTATAGAATTCTTGTTTTTTCACTCATTATCTCATAAACAACAAGACATACAGAAAAAATGTAGATAATAATTTTGTAGGAAATTCAATTCTCTACAAAAAAGGTCCTTAGCACCAAATCACTAAGATCGATATTTTCTGAGATATTAATCATTGAAGTTTACCTAGCATTGAATTTCCACAAAATGTTGAATCAAATCTTAAAAAATATTGATTTTTTTCTTTTTAGGAGGTACAGGGAGTTCATCCTCAAAATCAGAATATGTTCGTTTCAACCCACTGGAATTTGATGATAGACTACAAAAACTTGCTGGCATCGAATGTTGCGATAATTTCATGCCTAAAACAATTTTTTCAGAATTAAATAAATAAACCCAATCGATTCAAATATTTTTCAAATTTTATATTCAGCTTCTGTTATCCAGAAGCAAAGATATTCTTTGAATTGAGTTTCCGTCAATTTTCCCCAATAAAAATAAGACAAAATGATATATAAGGTAAAAGCCCCAATAGATGATCACGTACCAGTATATGATCACTCCATGTATTTGTATATCTATATTCACAAATATAGGTATACAAATACATGGAGTGATCATATACTGGTACATGATCATATATTGGGGCTTTTACCTTATGTGTTTTAAATTTATTGGTTACAGAGACTTTAATTTTTTAATAGCGTGGGAATTTTCGACTGCAAAAAAATCGAAAACAAATTTTTTTTTTATTCAAGTCAAAATTTTTGTCAAAATTGAATAAATTTTGATTTATCTCACTTATTCAGATTTACTTGATAGAAATTTTACCAAAAATGATAGACTAATAATTAGAAAAAAAGTTATGAATCTAGAAACAAATTTTAAAATATTGAAAAATTATATAGAATTCAATTTTCAGAAAATGAGGTTAAGAAAATTAGAATTTTAATGCGAATTAAATTTTACAAGTAAGTAGAAAAAATATGAGTCTAAATTATAAGAAATTGTTTTCGATTATTAAAAATGATTGATTGTTGAGCTTGATAATTTATAGTTGTATGTGAGAAGAAACTAACCAATTTCGTCTGTATTATTCTCATTATCTTCATTTGTTATCTCCTGTTCAGTGTCAGATTTATTCTGAAAAGTTTCCACCGGCAAGAAATTAGTAACGGGCGAGTGAAGATTGGTTTTCCCCTTTTGACACTCATTCAGAAATTGTTGCTGCTCTTTTGGCAAATTCTTAACCATTGTGGAATTCGAAATATCGAACAATTTATCTAGTTTTTGGTTAAACTTTTCAACATTCTGTTTTTGTGCTTTCGATTTTTTTTCCCTCTTGTGATGTGTCTTCACTTTTATATATTCGGCATAAAATTTTTCCAACTTCGTAAGACTGTGCTGAGGACGTATAGTTGGAATCTTGAAACTAGCCCGAATAGTATTAGTATCGTTAATAACACTAGTAGCACTATTTCGAATAGTTAATTTTAAAGACTGATGTTTATACATAAAAAATTTAGTAAGTCACGATACGAAGGCAGCTTATTATTATTTATTTGGCTTCTTTCAAATCCAATTAAATAATTCCAAGTTTTATTACCAATTTTTTCACTCATTTTAATGATGGTTAAAGTCGACCTAACCTCAAATTTAACAAAGTATACATACAACGGCGTCACACTGATCAATGCCCACTAAGCTTTGTTCTTACTCTCGCGGGATTAGTACGCGAAAACAAAGAAAGCGCTGCAATTAAAGGGGAAATTTGTTGAACGCATTCAAGGTCAAGTGAAAGCTCAGTAGTACTACCAGAGCAAGAAAAATAAACCGCAATTAATCAGTATCACAATACACAGCAACAAAGAAACATCCTATATTATTCGTAATGATCATACACAATATATTTTTATCTAGAATTTCATTGAAATTGAATTATTAAATGATAAATTCAAATATTATGGGGTGATTTAAATGAGAAATTTATTTAAAAATAAAAAACTTCAGAAAAATACAATTAAAAATTTTTTACGTTAAATTTGTAACTTAATCAATAAGTAATTACTAATTATAATTATGATACGAATAAAAAAATCATTATTTTTTAAGATTTGACTCAACATTTTGTGGAAATTCAATGCTACGTAAACTTCAATGATTAATATCTCAGAAAATATCGATCTTAGTGATTTGGTGCTGAGGACCTTTTTTGTAGAGAATTGAATTTCCTACAAAATTATCATTAACATTTTTTCTGTATGTCTTGTTGTTTATGAGATAATGAGTGAAAAAACAAGAATTCTATAAAAAATTTGGTTTGGTGGTCCGTACTACCCCGCCAGTATGAGTTACGACTTCGCGACAATGGACACTTTTGTAGAGCATTCAATTCTAAAAAAAACCCGTCCATGGTCAAAGTGATGCTATGAAATGCCACTGAGCTATAGAAATTAAAAAAAAAAAATGAAAGTTCTCGTATATTTCAAATGGGAAATCTTCACACGCTGTGTAGGAGTACTTAATATTAATATTAAGGGCTCAAACTTTCAGGGAATTTTTTTGGGTGTATTTCCAACAAAATTTCGGGATGGAAACGAAAAAAAAAAAATAGTCGCAAAAAAAAAAGCACCCTAATATATATATATATACTAGTTGTTACCCACCCGCTCCGCTGGGCACTTTATAGAATTGTATTTTGAGATCTAGAATTGAAATTCAATTGGAGTATTGTTCTGACTTGCACAGATTCAAAATTCTATCGGATTGGCCTGTACCTTTTATCCATGTCATAATTCTAGCGAATATCCATTGTAACTTTCAATGTGCAATCACTATAACATTCCCGTGGCTTTCTTCAAAAATGAATAATCATTTTTGGATTTACGATTTTAATTTTTAATTTTACGAAATCTCTTAAAATGAATAGTCAAATTTCTTTTCTACATCTCAAGTGTTTAGAAAATGTTTTCATTTTAATCTGTTACATTCCCGCGATCCCGTAATAAGAACAATTCATTGGTTATGTGATCAGCAAAAATAAAATGTATGCAAAATACTTAGTCCGTTGACTATATAGCTACATGTAAAGTTAAATTTTAGAAACCTTACAATGACTTTTTCGCCGCTGCCAAAGAGACGATTGTGGTAAGAAAATATAATTATTAAAAAAGGAAAATATTTTAATCCGTTGACCTTGGAGGCCATCCCTGTAATTACCTGTTTCTCTTAAGATTCTATCAAATTTTATATCTCTAGGAAATATATTTGAAGAATATGAATTTTTTGACAACTATCACTCCCGCACTCTTATGTGAGAGAGAAATTTCGTAAGATCCTATTCGAGATGATTTTTACATTAAAAATAAAATATTCCAACAAAACTTCGAGTCCATAGAAACTATTGTTTTGAAAAGAAAGATTTTCATTGTTAACGCCTCCGCAGTCCCTTTGGAGTTGGAATTTGATAAAATTCATTCTTAGCTGAACTTGACATGATACATGAAGACTCCCACCAAATTTGAAGTCTGTCGAAGTTATAGTTTGGAAATTAAAATTTTAGATTTTAACACCCACCCCCGCAATTCTTATCGGAAGTAAACTTTATTGAAATCCATTTTGAGATGATCTCTACAGGAGAAATAAAAGATTTCTACCAAATTTAGAGTTTTCAGAAGCTATATTTTAGAAATGAACATTTTTTATTGTCAACACCCACTCCCGCGATCCTTATTGGAGGTGATTCATTGTAAAATCCGTTCTTAGATCATTTCTATATCACATATAGAAGACTCCTATCAAATTTGAAGTCTATAGGAGCTATAGCTTTGAAATTAAAAATTTTAATTGTAAATACCCACCCCCGCAAACCCCTGTGGGGTGAGCTATCGTAAAATTCGTTCCTATATTATTTCTACATCTCCTACAGAAAATTCCTATCCAGTTTGGAGTCTATTGGAGCTATAGTTTGAAAACGAGAATTTTTTATTGTTAACGCCCTCGCAATCCTCTTTGGGCTAGGATATCGTAAAATTCGTTCATAAATTATTTTTACATCACGTACAGAAATTTCCTATAAAATTTGGAATCTGTAGGAGCTATAGCTTGAAAATTACAAATTTTCATTGTTAATACCCACCCCCGCAACCCTCTGTGGGGTGGGATATCATAAAATTCATTCATAAATTATTTTTACTTTACTTATAAAAAATTCCTACCAAATTTGGAGTCTGTAGGAGCTATAGCTTGAAAATTAAAAATTTTCATTGTTAATACCCACCCCCGCAACCCTCTGTGGGGTGTAATATCGTAAAGTTCGTTCATAGATTATTTCTAGATCTCTTACAGAAGATTCTTACTAAATTTGGAGTCGATAGGAGCTATAGTTTAAAAATGGGAATTTTTGATTGTTAACGCCCCCGCAACTCCCTTTGTGGGTGAAATTTCGTTAAATCCGTTCTTAGCTGACTTCTACTCGGTAAAAAGAATATTCCTACCAAATTTCAAGTCTCTAGGTCTTATGGTTCCAGAGATATCGTGATGAGTGACTATATACGTGGAAATCTCATATATATATATAGAATATTCCTACCAAATTTCAAGTCTCTAGGTCTTATGGTTCCAGAGATATCGTGATGAGTGACTATATACGTGGAAATCTCATATATATATAGATGTGGGTGAGTGCATGGATGGATGCGTGAGAGTGCGTGGGTGGATGCGTGGGTGGATGCGTAGGAGTGCATGGATGGATGCGTGAGAGTGCGTGGGTGGATGAGTGGGATGGTGAGGATGGAGAAGCATTGAAAGCGTAGAGTTGATGTTATACATTTTTCCGACTTCTTTATAAACTAGAAAAAAAAAAGAAGAATGACGAAAAAACGATCGTCTTTTGCTTTATTGACGGAAATAAAAAACAAATGACTACACACAAATTATAAAAAAAAATGGGAATTTTCTATTGTTAACTCCCCCGCAAGACCCCTTGAGGGTGGAATTTCGTAAAATCCGTTTTTAGCTGACCTCTACTCGGCAAAAGGAATATCCTTTCCAAAAAGGAATATTCTTACCAAATTTCAAGTCAATCGACCTAATAGTTTCTGAGATTTCGTGATGAGTGAGTTCAAAAATAGGATCTCCTATATACACTAGTCACAAAAATTAAGGGATATAAAAAAAATTCCAAATTTTTGGGTGATTTTCAACAAGCTGTAACTCCGTGAAAAATGGTCGTACAGAAAAAATAAAAAAAGCAAATTGTAGCTCCAAGTGTCTAGTTTTCAGATATGACCATGAAAAATTTTTGTTATTTCCAGGTCTGGAGAAATCTTAAGAAAACTACCAAAAAAAAAATTTTCCAAATTTTTTTCCGTCTAAAAAAAGGTCCACGGGCTTCAAAAAAATTTTTTTGATTGTTTCGCTTAAAAGCTCTTTTAGAGAATTTAATACATTTTAATTTGGCGTATTCAAAAAGCCAAAGTATTCAAAGTATTCAAAAGTCAATCAAAGCAAAAAAGTTCTTTTTGACTTTGATATTCAATAACTCCGAAAATAATGATTGTACAGGAAATCGAAGAAAAGTTTTGAAAACTGCACAATATTCTCTATAAGAAAATGTAAACATCTTTTAGAAAAAATTTTTTTCGAATTGAAAACTCGGACTGAAAAAAAGACAAAAATTCGCATAATTAAGGATATTTGGATAACTTGGTATAACTTTGGATAAAATGGATGAATGAAGGATATCGTCGGTAATTTTTTAACCTCAAAGTGTCCTCTAAAATCCCTCAAAAATTCAAAGCGCTGCGATTTTTTTTTTCATTGTGCCCCGAAGCTTCAATTTCTTTGTTCTTACAAAAATCACCATTATGAGCAATTTTGTGATTTTTATTCATTTTTTCAATGAAAAAAATTTTTTCTCTCTTAAATCTTTATTTTTTCGATTAAAGAGATTGATTTTTTAAAAAATTTGAAAAAAAAACAAAAAAAAAATTTCAATTTTTTTCGAAAATTTTTTTTTTTTAACGTCTTCAGAATGCTCCACTATCATCAAAAAAAAATTAATTCAATTTTTTCTGACCGCTACAACTGCCTTAATTTCAAATCTCATTTTAAAAATTCAATAAAAACAAATTGATATACCCCCCGCGGGCTTCGGATTTTCTTCACACAAAACTTAAATTTTTTGTATTCTTTCTAGCTTAAATTTTTTTCGTGAATTTTCTGTAAGCTTTTCTTTGATAATCACCTTTGGCATTTTGATATGCCTCGCCGAAATTTAGCTGCTACAGATGTGGCTCGAATTGTTACCCTACTTCAAGAGGGCTACATTCAGGTGGAAGTAGCAGCTTCTATGGTAGTGAGTCAGTCTGTTGTCAGTCGTGCCTATGCCCGATTTAACGCGACTCAAAGTTACGATCGTCGTCCGGGTCAAGGTAGACGACGAATCACTACCGAGCGTGATGATCGAGCTATCATTCGCGAAGCTCGTCGAAACCCAACTGCCCATGCTCACACGATCGCTCCTCAATTCCGCAATCGTCGACAACGTCCTCCCCAACAACACATCTCGGCATCAACGGTCCAAAATCGCTTTCGAAAGCAAGGACTACGCGCTTGACGCACAAATCACGTGCCTATGCTCACTCCACGACATCGTCGAGCCCGATTGGCTTATGCGCATGACCATCACCATTGGGGTCGTCGACAGTGGACCAGTGTTTTATGGACTGACGAATCTCGATTTTGTCTTCATGGCAGCGATAGACGATCTCTCGTTGGGCGCCGTCGTGGGGAACGAGATCGGGATGGTTTTACGAGACCAGTTACGACTTTCAATGGTGGATCAGTCATGGTGTGGGCAGGCGTGTCCTTCAATACCAGAACCCCGTTGGTCATCGTTCGTGGGACGTTGACTGCCGACAGGTATGTCGACGAGATTCTGGGACCACACGTCCTGCCTATGCGCACACGCATGGGAGCAAGACGGTTCATTTTGATGCAGGATAATGCTCGTCCTCATACTGCAGTTCGCACGCAAACTTTTCTCCGCGCCAACAACGTAACAACGCTTAATCATCCAGCTATAAGTCCTGATTTGAACCCAATTGAGCATGTTTGGGACATGCTTGGGCGTCGATTGCGGCGAGACTATCCGCAACTGCACAATCTTCATCAGTTGACTCAAGCGTTGTTACGTTGTTGGCAAGGAATTTCGCAACGTGACATTCGACGATGCATCAACATGCAAGAGCGCTTACGAGCTGTGATTCGGAACAGAGGTGGCAATACACGGTACTGAACTGTTACTGCCGTGCGTACAAAGGTCCTTCAACAGCTGCAGACAGACAGACAGACAAACACACAGAAACACACAGAAGCACACACACACACACACACACACACACACACACACACACACACACACACACACACACAGAAGCGTAAATCCGAACGAGCAACCTCCACGTGGTACGCTTTGGGTAACCCTAATGCCGGCGGTAAAACAGCAGTCGAAAAAAATCGAGAAAATTTCGAAAAAAATTGAAAAAAATTTTTTTTTTTTTCAAATTTTTTGTAAATCAATCTCTTTAATCGAAAAAATAAGGATTTTAGAGAAAAAAATTTTTTTCATTGAAAAAATGAATAAAAATCACAAAATTGCTCATAATGGTGATTTTTGCAAAAACAAAGAATTTGAAGCTTCGGGGCACAATGAAAAAAAAATCGCAGCGCTTTAAATTTTTGAGGGATTTTAGGGGACTCTTTGAGGTTGAAAAATTACCGACGATATCCTTCGTTCATCCATTTTATCCAAAGTTATACCAAGTTATCCAAATATCCTTAATTATGCGAATTTTTGTCTCGTTTTTTTGTCTTGTTTTTTTCTAAAAGATGTTTACATTTTCTTATAGAGAATATCGTACAGTTTTCAAAACTTTTCTTCGATTTCCTGTACAATCATTATTTTCGGAGTTATTGAATATCAAAGTCAAAAAGAACTTTTTTGCTTTGATTGACGATAACTCCGCGGCAAATCGTCGTACAGGCTTTTTGAATACGCCAAATTAAAGAGTATTAAATTCTCTAAAAGAGCTTCTGAACGAAACAATTAAAAAAATTTTTTTGAAGCCCGTGGACCTTTTTTAGACGGAATAAAATTTGGAAAATTTTTTTTTGGTAGTTTTCTTAAGATTTCTCCAGACCTGGAAATAACAAAAATTTTTCATGGTCATATCTGAAAATTAGACACTTGGAGCTACAATTTGCTTTTTTTATTTTTTCTGTACGACCATTTTCCTCGGAGTTACAGCTTGTTGAAAATCACCCAAAAATTTGGAATTTTTTTTATATCCCTTAATTTTTGTGACTAGTGTATATATAGATTAGGGTGGGCCAAAAAAAAACTTTTAATTTTTTTTTCTTTAGCTACCGCGAAAATATCGTCCAAGATGACGAAAAAAAAATTCTGGTAGAGTTTGAGCTCTTAATATCAATATCTAGAGGTGTCACATGGTGATTTTTGATTTCTCATTTAAATAACACGGGAATTTTTATTTTTTTTTTTTTGAATTTTGATGTATCTCAACGAGTTATTGTGTGGTAAAAGTGAATAGATATTTTTGCAGGAAATTGAACGGCCTACGAAAATGGTCTGATATAATTTTTCGCTAAGTCAACTCGATTAAAAGTTATTCGCAGTTAAAGTTCCTTAAAATAATATACGATGACTTTCACAATTTTTTATACTTTTTAACAATAAAACGGCTTGAAATCATAAAACAACATATTTTTCATGATTTTTCTCGTTTTTACTTCCCAAAATTATTGAGAAAAACTTATGTCATATAGCACACAATTCGAATAAAAGCGTTGAAAACTGATTTCAATGTAGTCGGAAGTACTGTAAAGATTTTTGATGCGATTATATCTATTATTTATCAATTTTCTGTTACCCACTTGCTTCGCTGAGCGCTTTGTAGAATTGCATTTTTAGATCTAGACTTGAAATTTAATTGGAGTATTGTTTTGATTTGCACAGATTCCAAATGGAGTATTGAAAGTTTTAGTTAAAGTCATTGTAAGTCTCATAAGTGAAGTTGAAATCGATCTAGCTGCAAATGCGAAGAATTTTTCTGTTATTCAAAATTTTTTCAGTGACATTATTTTTCTATATAAAATAAATTTAACATGATTAATTTAACATTTTTTTTACAAGTTCTATTTAAATAATTAGCCAAATTTATTTTTTATATATCAAATGTTTGGAAAATGCATTCATTTTCATCTGTTACAAACCCGCGATCTCGCAATAAGAAAAATTTATCGGTTATGTGATCAGCAAAAATAACATGTTATTTCAATGCATGTATTTAAAATTCTTAGTCCGTTGACTGAATAACTATCATTAATATTAAGTTTTGAAAACTTTACTATGACTTTTACCCTGCTGCCAGAGAGACGAGCTTTGTAAGGAAATTTTTAGAAAATTTCATTGAAACTCAATAGACTTATCCTAAATTTCATGTCTCAAAAAGTCCTAGTTCATAAACAACAACATTTTTTCTCTTCTACTTTTTTTAGCTGATATCTAATTATTAAGAAAAAAAAAATATTCAAATCGGTTGACGCTGGAGGCCATTTCTGGAATTTCCTGTTTCTCTTGAGATTCTATCAAATTTTATTTCTGTACACAGAAAAGGAAGTAGAATTTATTGAAATCCGTAATGAGATTATCTCTACATGACCAATAAAAGACTACTACCAAATTAAGTCTATAGGAACTATAGCTAGTAAATTTTTAATTTTCATTGTTAACACCCACCCCCGTAATCCGTATTGGGAGTAGGTTATCATATAACATAAGTTTTTCTCAATAAATTTGGGAAGTAAAAACGAGAAAAATCACGAAAAATATGTTGTTTTATGAATTTAAGCCGTTTTATTGTTAAAAAGTATAAAAAATTGTGAAAGTCATCGTATATTATTTTAAGTTGAATTTTAATTGCGAATAAATTTTAACCGAGTTGACTAAGCGAAAAATTATATCAGACCTTTTTTGTAGGCCGTTCAATTTCCTACAAAAATATTTATTTATTTTTACCACACAATAACTCGTTGAGATACATCAAAATTCCAAAAAAAAAAAAAAAAATTCCCGTGTTATTTAAAGGGGAAATCAAAAATCACCATGTGATACCTTTAGATATTGATATTAAGAGCTCAAACTCGACCAGAATTTTTTTTTTCGTCATCTTGGACGATATTTTTGCGGTAGCTAAAGAAAAAAAAATTAAAAGTTTTTTTTGGTCCACCCTAATCTATACATCTATATATATATATATATATATATATATATATATATATATATATATATATATATCTATATATATATATATATATATAGGAGACTTTCTATAGATATAGATAGTCACTCATCACGATATCTCTGGAACCATAAGGCGTAGCGACTTGAAATTTGGTAGGAATATTCCTTTCGCCGAGTAGAGGTCAGCTAAGAACGGATTTTACGAAATTCCACCCACAAGGGGGGTTGCGGGGGCGTTAACAATAGAAAATTCCCATTTTTAACCTATAGCTCCTATCGACTTCAAATTTGGTAGGAATCTCCTATATGTGATGTAGAAATGATCTAAGAGCGGATTTTACGACAATCTACTCCCAATATGGATTGCGGGGGTGGACGTTAAAAATGAAAATTAAAAATTTCCGACTTCTAGCTCCTACAGACTCCTAATTTTGTATGAATTTTGTGTAAGTGATGTGAAAATAATTTATGAACGAATTTTACGATATCCCACTCCACAGAGGAGTGCGGGGGTGGGTCTTAACAATGAAAATTTTAAATTTCCGAGCTGTAGAGCTCCTATAGACTCCAAATTTGGTAAGAATCTGTTCTATGGGATGTAGAAATGATTCAAGAGCGGATTTAATGACAGCCTACCCTCAATGTGGATTGCGGGGGTGGGCGTTAACAATGAAAATTTTAAATTTCTGAGCTACAGCTCCGACAGACTCATAATTTTGTATGAATTTTCTGTAAGTAATGTAAAAATAATTTATGAACGAATTTTACGATATCCCTCCCCACAGGGGGGTGCGAGGGTGGGTTTTAACAATTAAAATTTTAAATTTTCGAGCTGTAGCTCCTATAAGCTCCAAATTTGAAAAAAATCTCCTATATGCGATAAACTGAAACTAAGGAAACGACCCAAAGTCGAAGAAAGTATTTACTAGCGTTATGGATTGAAATATAGATTAACTATCAAGTTGGAATACTAAAATAAAATAATAAATTATAAAATTAGTGTAAGAAAAGTAGATTTAAGCGAAAGATGTATCAGAGTTTGTTAGACAAGCTGTACATCTGGTGCCAATAAATCTATATATATAGGAGATCCCATTTTTGAACTCACTCATCACGAAATCTCAGAAACTATTAGGTCGATTGACTTGAAATTTGGTAGGAATATTCCTTTTGCCGAGTAGAGGTCAGCTAAGAACGGATTTTACGAAATTTCACCCACAAGGGGTCTTGCGGGGGAGTTAACAATAGAAAATTCCTATTTTTTTTATTAATTTATGTGTGTAGTCGTTTGTTTTTTGTTTCCATCAATAAAACAAAAGACGATCGTTTTTTCGTCATTCTTTTTTTTTTCTAGCTTATAAAGAAGTCGGAAAAATGTATAACATCAACTCTACGCTTTCAATGCTTCTCCATCCACACCATCCCACACATCCACCCCCCCCACTCCCACGCATCCACCCACGCATCCATCCATGCACTCACCCACATCTATGTATATATGAGATTTCCACGTATATAGTCACTCATCACGATATCTCTGGAACCATAAGACCTAGAGACTTGAAATTTGGTAGGAATATTCTTTTTACCGAGTAGAAGTCAGCTAAGAACGGATTTAACGAAATTCCACCCACAAAGGGGGTTGCGGGGGCGTTAACAATCAAAAATTCCCATTTTTAAACTATAGCTCCTATCGACTCCAAATTTAGTAAGAATCTTCTGTCAGAGATCTAGAAATAATCTATGAACGAACTTTACGATATTACACCCCACAGAGGGTTGCGGGGGTGCGTATTAACAATGAAAATTTTTAATTTTCAAGCTATAGCTCCTACAGACTCCAAATTTGGTAGGAATTTTTTATAAGTAATGTAGAAATACTTTATGAACGAATTTTATGATATCCCACCCCACAGAGGGTTGCGAGGGTGGGTATTAACAATGAAAATTTGTAATTTTCAAGCTATAGCTCCTACAGATTCCAAATTTTATAGGAAATTTCTGTACATGATGTAAAAATAATTTATGAACGAATTTTACGATATCCTACCCCAAAGAGGATTGCGGGGGCGTTAACAATAAAAAATTCCCGTTTTCAAACTATAGCTCCAATAGACTCCAAACTGGGTAGGAATTTTCTGTTAGAGATGTAGAAATAATATAGGAACGAATTTTACGATAGCTCACCCCACAGGGGTTTGCGGGGGTGGGTATTTACAATTAAAATTTTTAATTTCAAAGCTATAGCTCCTATAGACTTCAAATTTGATAGGAGTTTTCTATATGTGATATAGAAATGATCTAAGAACGGATTTTACAACGAATCACCTCCAATAAGGATCGCGGGAGTGGGTGTTGACAATAAAAAATGTTCATTTCCATAATATAGCTTCTGAAAACTCTAAATTTGGTAGAAATCTTTTATTTCTCTTGTAGAGATCATCTCAAAATGGATTTCAATAAATTTTAATTCCGATAGGAATTGCGGGGGTGGGTGTTAAAATCTAAAATTTTAATTTCCAAACTGTAACTTCGACAGACTTCAAATTTGGTGGGAGTCTTCATGTATCATGTCAAGTTCAGCTAAGAATGAATTTTATCAAATAGGAAATTACGTTGTATTTTGTCCACTGATGATATTTTTAACTATATAATGAGCTTTTATCGTTAATGAGCTTACCAGAATGAGCTTTTATCGTTAAAAATATAATTAGTGGACAAAATACAACGTTATTTCTTAATTATTGATATTTTTTGAAGTATAAACTCATCCTGATGTTACTCTCACTGAGACCTTTCATTTGAGTACGCACACGATTTTTTTCATACATTTCATATGTATAATATTTTTCATATTTGTAAAATATATAAAATATAAAAAAAATTCATGTGGGCATTCAAATGAAAGGTCTCGATAAGTGTAACATCGGGATGAGCTTATATCTTTACAAATGTTAATATTTTACAAGATACAATGTCATTTCTTAATTATTGACATTTTTTAAGATATAAGCTCATCCCGATGTTACACTCATCAAGAGCTTTCACTTGAGTACCCACATGCATTTTTGATATATTTTTCATATATACATATATATAATATATATAAATATACGAAAAATTGATGTGGGTACTCAAATGAAAAGTCTCGATGAGTGTAACATCGGGATGAGCTTATATCCTAAAATATGTCAATAGTTCACAAGATACACAGTTATTGCTTAATTAATAACGTTTTTGAAGATATAAGCTCATCCTGATGTTACACTCATCAATAGCTTCCATTGAGTACCCAGGTTACAAATATCAAATAAATGATTTTTGGGTCTCTTTTATAACAAATTAATCTTATATTTCATAAAGTTCATAAATTTTTGTAAGATGAAAATATAAAGTTCCTGATCACACTAACTAAACAAACACTCATCATTGTATTTTATTAAAAATGTTAAAAAAATTATAAATATATTAAATCAATTCAATCAACTATAAAATTTGATTAATTTTTTTCATTTAAAAAATATTGAATGAGCTTTATTCAGCTCCGTCGATAAAAGTAGTATATTCGTTTGATTTGAGTAATGTAGTTAGTAAGCTCTGTGTTGGTAAGCTTGGTCGTTCAGTACCAATTTCTCTTTGTTGCTCTGCTTTCAATGCTTTGTTCTATCTTCTCGTCATTGTCTTTCTTTATTGATATTGATTGTTATTTAAATTCGTTATATTATTAATTTAATTTGCTCAAAACGAAAAATTTTTCAGTAAAAGAAAGCACATCAACCACTGTCGACAAAGTTTTCGAAATTTGGTGTGTGGCACAAATCCCGACAAGAGAGAAAAGATCTGCTTTTTTAAAACTAACCTCAAATTACAATCAATGGAGGAATTAACAAAAAGACTGTAAGAGGAAAAAGTCCAAATCTCAAAAAAAAAATGAATCCCTTTTTCGGGACGAATTAAATAAACTATTTGATATAGCTCATGCTGATGTGCTAAATTTACTGGATAAAGAAAAAAGATTATTTTATTTGGGACAAAAATCTTCCAGTCGACGTAGTTTTATTTCATATAATTCTCAACCAATTCCAGAAGATGTTGAAGATATGGATGTTGATGTTAGCGATGAAAATAATAACTACAGTAATAGTGATAACAATAATGAAGAGAACATTGATATCAATTATAATAACAATAATGATAGTGGTACATTTGATGTCGGAGAGTTCGGTAATGACAATGTTGACTATTCTTGTACAGTTGAGACTGATAATGTTGTTAATCATGAAATATCAAGTCAAACATCTAAGTTATCCCAGAAATCTTTGGAAAGTAATACTTCTCGTATAATCTCTGATTGTAAAGATGAAATTCCAAAACAACAAATTCCTAAAATTGATCTAATGACACCAGAACTTGCTGCGGCTTTGGATAGAGCTAATGTGAGTAGTAGATCGGCGACTTTCATTTTTGCTACTTTATTATCTAGCCTAAATATTGATTGTGCAAGCGTAAACTTCAGTCATTTGACTATTCACCGAGCACGGGAAAAATTTCGCAAAGAAGCGACGTTAAATCTGAAAACTAATTTGGAAACTGATAATTATGTGCTACATTTTGATGGAAAACTGTTGTCAGATATTACAGGTATAGAACAAGTTGACCGGCTTCCTATTATTTTATCATCATCAGGTAAATTTCAACTGTTAGGAGTCCCCAAACTAGAATCTGGAACTGGACAAAATCAAGCTTCAGCTATTATTACAACAGTGAAACAATGGAATATCAATACTGATAACATCAAAGCATTGTGTTCTAATACTACAGCGTCAAATACGGGTAAATTACTTATTAATTATTAATATATAAAGCGTTTAGTTATAGTAATGTTAAATGCTAAATTCTTATTTTATTTTTACAGGAATCAGAAATGGTGCGTGTGTATTAGTAGAAAAGGCTCTGAATCGACAACTGTTATACTTGCCATGTCGACACCATATTTTTGAAATTGTTCTTCGAAGTGCATTTGAAATATACTGGTATTTATGACCAAGAAATTTTGGAAGTTATAACACCAATCAAAGATGAAATTTTGAAATTCGTTAATAATCAAATAGAAGTAAAATTTTTTAATCCAGCGCTAAAGAATTATCAACTGATGTTAAAGTGAAACATGAAAATTTATGAAGTTCCGTATAATCATCCATTTTACACTTAATAATTAACCCCGTTGTAAATAAAAATATTGGAAATCAATTTCACATGATTATTACACTTTTAATCATCATTAGCGATTACAATTGCATTTGTAAAATATTTTGTAACTTTTACTTCACATCAGTTGATAATAATTAATGTTCTTTACTTTGAGGTTGCAATGTAATTAATTTTATTTTGACTTTGAACTTTTTTTGTAGATGGATCATTGTCGTGACGATTACCGTGAACTCCTGCAATTATCATCGATATTTTTGAGTGCTACTACCACAAATATTACATTTAAGCGTCCTGGAGCCGTCCATCATGCAAGGTGAATGGCTAAAGCAATATATAGTTTAAAAATTTTTTTATTTAGAAATGAATTTCATCTTACTAAATCAGAAATAGCTGGATTACGAGAACTTAGTTTATTTATCATATTTTATTTAAAAGCTTGGTATACTGCGCCGTGCGCTATAGCAGCACCTAATAATGATTTAACTTTAATTAAAGAATTAATTTCATATAAAATATTTAATAATACTATTTCACGGGCATGCTCAGAAAAATTAGCCGATCACTTGTGGTATTTAAATAACGAGTTGTCTGTTTTATCTCTCTTTGACAAAACTGTTTCAGTTGAAACAAAAAGAAGAATAGTTCATGCTTTAAAAAACAGTGAAACCAATGAAACTACAACGAGTCGTTTTATAATCGATAAGAAAAATTTAGAGTCATTATTAAATAAAGATCTTAGTCAATTTGTATCTATGAGATCGATAAATCTGTTTAAATCGTTTGATTTGTCGTATGATTTCATTGATGAGGATGTAACTTTGTGGCCTCAGAATCTAAATTACAAAAGAAACTTGGAGTATTTTGAGAAACTTCAAGTTGTAAATGATGTAGCAGAACGCGGCGTGGCATTGATAGAGCAGTATAATCGATGCTTAACGAAAAATGAAGAATAGCTTCAGTATTTATTGCAAGTAGTGACAGAACACAGAAAACAATATCCTAATTGCAATAAAAATAATTTTATAAAACTGTAATATTTTCAAGTTAGAAAAAATTTTATGAATTGTTGTTAAATGTTGTTTTTTGTTATAAAGAATTGATTGTTTAATAGGATTTATTAGTATTTGGTAGAAAATAAAATAAATTTGTTATATAAGAGACCCAAAAATCATTTGTTTATAATAAGCAAAAAAAAAAATTAAAATTTCAAATTAACAGAATTCAATTGATTTTACAAAAAAAAACAATATCAATATAAAGTATGATTTTTTTTTTGCAATTTTATTGGAAAATATTTGAAATTTTTGATTGGTGTTATTTTTGATTGCAAATATCTTTGAAACGGTTGATCTGAGGAACTTTGACCTTCAAACGTTTTTTGTAGAGCGTGAAATTTCCTATAAGACCTCTCTCTGGGATATTGCGTAAACAAGCCATCCCGAAGTAATTAAAATTCAAAAATAAAAAAAAAGTTTTCTCGTGTTATTTAAATAGAAAAATTACAAATGAATTGAGGCAAACCTTAATATTAATATTAAGGGCTCTAATAGGCGCCAAAATTTTTGTTTTTAAATGTACTTTCAACTTTTCAACACCATTAAAAAAAAAAAATTTTTTTTTTTTTTTTTAAACACCCTAATATATATGATATATATAAATATATGAAAAATTGATGTGGGTACTCAAATTAAAGGTCTCGATAAGTGTAACACCAGGATAAGCTTATATCGTTAACAAT
Source organism: Cotesia glomerata (assembly GCF_020080835.1). Taxonomy (NCBI): domain Eukaryota; kingdom Metazoa; phylum Arthropoda; class Insecta; order Hymenoptera; family Braconidae; genus Cotesia; species Cotesia glomerata. The sequence goes on along the minus strand of NC_058159.1, from coordinate 20,587,274 downwards.
ATCATTAGTGGACAAAATACAACGTCATTTCTTAATTATTGACATTTTTAAAAATGTAAACTCATCCTGATGTTACTCTCATTGAGACGTGTCGTTTGAGTACGCACACGACTTTTTCATACATTGTATATATATGACATTTTTCATATTTGTACAATATATAAAATACATAAAAAATTCGTGTGGATATTCAAATGGAAGATCTCGATAAGTGTAACACCAGGACAAGCTTACATCGTTAAAAATATCATCAGTGAACAAAATACAACATCATTTCCTAATTATTGACTTTTCTTAAGATAATAAGCTCATCCTGATGTTACGCTCATCGAGACCTTTCATTTGAGTACGTTTTGGACAAAATGTTTATCATCGAAAATTTCATCAATCAATATTTTTACAAATTTCAATTAATAATATCTAACCGTTCTCATGATGGTAATCGTTGCCAAAGTGGTTGCAATAGCAACAAAAAGCGAAATCAATTAAAACGTTACATCAAATCATAAATAAAGGATTGCCTGCCACATGAAAATTATGTTACTACCACATGAAAATCATGTTGCTGTCACATGAAAATCATGTTGACATGTCATTTCTACTTTAGTTATAGGCCCCAAAAACTATTTCTTCGGTAAATGTAAATCGGTAGAGGTTACCGATTTTTCGGTAGAGGCTACCGATTTTTCGGTAGAGGTTACCGATTAAAATCGGTAGAGGCAACCGATTGAAAACGGTAGAGGTTACCGATTAGAAATCGGTAGCTGCTACTGAAAAAAAATCGGTAACCTCTCCCGATTTTAATCGGCAGCCTCTACCGAAAAAAAAATCGGTAACCTCTACCGATTACCAATCGGTAACCTCTACCGATTACCAATCGGTAGCCTCTACTAATTATTTTTTTCAGTGTAAAAATTCATTTTTCTTCACTTTCTTACTCGAATAACTTTTGAATAGAATAACTTATTGAATCTCTGTAAATTGAATCTGAAATCTCTTTAAATAAGCTCCAATTTGAGTACCATATCATATGTGTAGTTTCAAAATTGATCGCTGAATTGTCTCCTGATAAAAGAGTTAAGTATGAAATATTGAGTTCGAAAATAATAATAATTCTTATTACTTTTATGAAAAACTCATTTGAGATTGGGTTTTAGTTTAATTAAATACTAAATCAATTTTTGATTAACACGACAAGTTAATAGACGTACATATTTTTGGGACGAAAAAAATTATAATAATTTTTTTTTATTCTTATATAAATTCGAATGTAACCATATATGATCAGATCAGATAACATCGAAAAATTTTTTCACGGGTTATGATTTGTATACTATTACACAGTGAATGTGGTGAATATTAAATCCGTGTTTTAGAAACAAAATATATAATTAAACGTGATAGAAATAACGAAATTACTAAAATAGCTGAAAAACTGTTTTTGTTGATTATGGGATCTTAAGCTTCGAAAACATTTTATACATTTTCTACGTACACGATAACTTGACAAAATATCTATTAATCAAATGATTTTTTTTTTTTTTTGAATAAATTTATATCACCAAGTGAATAAACGGTATTAAAGATAGTGATCTTCTGTAGTGTCGTTTAATTACAATTATTTATAAAAAAATTAAATCAACCACTTTTCATTCACTTATATTATATAGATCGTCAAATTTATATTTTTACGCACATGCATATTATCAAACCAACTGATCAGGTACGGTACATGCGTAATGAAATGAATAATAAAATGCCAAGAAATTTATGAAATAACAATAGTGTCAATTATTGAAAATAGTTAACTTTCTTATTTTCTGATTTACTTTTAATTGTAAATCAGTAATATGGTAAGAGCTCCAGTAGCTGCTCATGTACCAGTACATGCTCACTTCATGTATTTGTATATCTATATTCACAAATATATTTGTGAATATAGATATACAAATACATGAAGTGAGCATTTACTGGTACATGAGCAGCTACGGGGGCTTTTACCTTAGATCATGTTTGATAATTCAATAGTAATTAAATATTTTTGAACATTTCAATGAAGTCATGAAAAATTAATCCAAAGCATACATTTAAAAATTTTTTTTTTACCACAGTCAATCATAATAATAATCGATGGAAATCTTCAAAACTTGAAAATCAATCATTATCAAGATATCTTATCAAATTATCGATATTTTTACGTAGATTTTAATTGCTAGACTGTAATGATTTTTTGGCCGATTGCAACACTAATTATAAGTTAATTAATTGATGATTTAAAAAAATTAACAAAAAAAAAAGGAAGGACTTAATGGTACGATACAAACTTAATTCACAATGTATTATTAATTGTTTTCTTTTACTCTCGTTATTGTGCATGAACTTCTAGTTCAGTTTGATTATATAAAATGTTATAACGTTATAAAATAAACTTTAAAATATTCAAGCCATAGCTCAGTCGGATGTACGTATCCTAGAAATAGTATATGAGAAAATATAATACAAAAATTACATTTTCAGTTCAATAATAACCTCGGGATAACCAGTGCCAACTAAACTTTTACCATCCTTTCTGAAAAAAGAAATAACACCCAGCGTGAGAGCATTTTAATAAGTTAGGTCAGTTATGCTGCTGCATCTCTAAACTAACACTATAATTTTTGCTAGAAAGTTTACAACTTTTATCGATTTTGTGGTTTATAATTAATACAAAGCAAAGTTTTCATTTTATTTTATATAAGCTTTTTATAAATAAAACTAAATAATAAACACAGAAATCTTAACAGGATATATTTTGAAAATATTTAATAGTACACAAAAAGGTTTTATTTAATATTTATGCAAAGAATATATTAGTTGACAAGTTTACAAATGAATACATGAAACACAAATCGGATATATTGAAAATATTTACATTATATAGTAAGACCGTAAATTTTCTAAAACTTGGAAAGTTACTTGGTTGAAGTTCAATTTTAAAAAAATTTAGTTTTCATCAGAATTCGAAGTTTTAAGGTCTCAAAAAGCTATTCTGATTGTTTTCAGTAGGACGTCAGAGTGTGGTTTGCGATGTTTGAAAATGTTTACTGAAACTTGATTCGGAATGGATTTCAAAGTCAATCAGTGGAAGGGTTTCATTGACAGTTATTTTGATGATATATGTCGTTATAAACGGTTTTGACTATATATATTAGACTGTGCCAAATAAATCGAAGATTTTTTTTTTTTTCGGTCCTATATCAAAATTTCGTTGAGAGTTACAAAAAAAAAAAAAATTATGTCAAAATTTGAGCCCTTCATCTTCATTTTTCAGTTAGCACTCGCAAAAAGAAGAATTTTCGCCAAAAAAATTGTGTAATACAATCAATTAAAGCAGAAAAACTATTTTTTTAGATCATAAATATTCCTAGAAAAATTGTATTAGTCAGTTCTTTTCGTTAAGGAGTAGTTTAATACGTGTCCATCAATAATTGAAAACAAAAATTATCAAACAAATTTTAATTAAATTAGCTATTAAAAAGAAGCTGTTGATTCTTTAAATTCGACAAAAAATCAACTTTGTAGAGAATTTAATTTCCTACAAAACCATATCAAGGGTTTTTTCATATTTGGTATATTGAATTTTCTATAATAAAAAAATAAGTGAAAAAAAACTTTTTTTGGCGAAAATTCTTCTTTTTGCGAGCGCTAACTAAAAAATGAAGATAAAGGACTCAAATTTTGACACAATTTTTTTTTATGTAACTTAACGAAATTTTGATATGGGACCGGAAAAAAAAAATCTTCGATTTAATTGGCACAGTCTAATATATATATATATATATATATATATATATATATATATATATATATATTTATGTATATATATATATATATATATATATATATATGGTGTCCCAAAAGTCACGGACGCCATTGTAGCATCTGATGAAAAAAATAATTCTGAGATGAAAAGTCCTTAGCCATTTTTCAATTAACCGCATAGATAATTAATTATTAATTAAAAATAACGTCTCTTTATTTGTTAGAGAGAGGGCGCCAGTGTCCAGTAAAATATGTGCCAAACAAAGACACAACTAACTGTATGACTAACTAGTTTTTATAGCTAACGTAGTCACACATATTTATTTACACATTCACACGTGCAAGCGTCTTCGTTGGAACGCACTTGACTTAACACTAGTGCTCTCTCTAACGCATAAAAGGACATTATTTTAATTAATAATTAATTATCTATGCGTCTGATTAAAAAATGGCTAAGGACTTTTCGTCTCAGAATTATTTTGTTTATCAGATGCTACAATGGCGTCCGTTACTTCTGGGACACTCTGTGTATATATATATATATATATATATATATATATATATATGCTATATATATATATATATATATTATATTATAATATAATATAATATAACGGACGCCATTGTAGCATCTGATGAAAAAAAAAATCTGGAAAACGGTTGATCCTGAAGGCCATCCCTGCAACTTCCCGCTAATTCCATATCTAAGCGCTTAAAATTTTACTTTAAGGTTTTTGAGCTCTTTGAGCTCAAAAATAGAATTTATGTGTTATTTCGAGCTCTCCGAGTTCAAAAAGTTAGCTGTTCTAAGCTTTTGAGCTCTTCGAGCTCAAAAATCTGATAGGAGTTTAATAAGATAGTATTTTATGAATTTTCAAACCGCAATAACTTCTGAATGAATGAACCGATTTTCACCCGGTTGGCAGTATTCCACGCAGTTTTTCGAATTCTATGATATATTATTGAACACAAACTGATCGAACCGAAAATTTTAGAGAAATTTGAAAAATTCACTTTTTCCGAATTTTTTCGACAACGATAACTCATGAACCAATCAACCGATTTTCACATTCTTGTAGCGATCGAAGTGGATTTTTGGGCTCTAATAATTATTTCATTGCATCTAATACGATCCAAAAAGAAATGTCGAAGTTATGTGAAAAAAAACACTTTTTTCGAAATTTTTCGTTTTCGATAACTCTCGAACGAATCAACTGATTTTGACGGGACTGGTGGCAATCAACGTGGTTTTTTAAATTCAAGAGCGGATCAGTTTTTGGAATTGAGCGGTCGAGCCCTTTAGAAGTTAATCCAAAAAAACGATTTTTTGAAAATTTTAATTTTGAGATTTCTCAAAATCTAGTAAACTGAATCGATTCAAATTTTCACGAAATTTAATGGCAATGATACTTATTGGATCTCCACCTATTTCGATTCGATCGTTCGAGCCGTTCAAAAGTTATAAGAAGTTTACACACACACACACACACACACACACACACACACACACACACACACACACACACACACACACACACACACACACACACACACACACACACACACACACACACACACACACACACACACACACATATATACATACATACATACATACATACATACAGCCGCACGGACACCATCGCGGGAATAGTCAGGGAAGCTTCCTGTAACCTTAAAACGTCGAGATCTGATGAAAACTCGATTTTCGCAAAACAGGGTGAAACCAATAACTTCCCGATTTTTGAAAATTTTCAATTTTCTTAGTGGGAAGTTAATAATTCTGAGACGAAAAGTCCTTAGCTATTTTTTAATTAACTGCATAGATAATTAATTATTAATTAAAAATAACGTCTCTTTATTTGTTGGAGAGAGAGCGCCAGTGTCCAGTCAAGTATGTGCCAAACAAAGACACAACTAACTGTATGACTAACTAGCTTCTATAGATTACGTAGTCACACATATTTACTTACACATTCACACGTGCAAGAGTCTTCGTTTGGAACGCACTTGACTGAACACTAGTGCTCTCTCTCTAACGCATAAAAGGACGTTATTTTAATTAATAATTATTAATCTATGCGTCTGATTAAAAAATGGCTAAGGACTTTTCGTCTCAGAATTATTTTACTTATCAGATGCTACAATGGCGTCCGTTACTTCTGGGACACTCTGTATATCAAAAATTAAAAAATAAAGAAAAAAGTATTTTACAAAAAAAAACAATGCTAATATCTTATCATAAGAATATTTCTTTTATTCTGCATAAGCAACTACGACCACCTTCCGTACTATTGTGATTAAAGTAACATGGGCTAATACAAACTTGATGTCTAATCGTTTTATTCCATATGAAATGTTTTGACTTTGCATCTTGAAGTTATTAATGTCAATGCAGTGTCTATCTCATGAATACACTCATATCTTATCCTTTGTGAATTTACATTAGCTTCATACGATCTATAAATAAATTAACTGAATAGATAACTGATGCGGAATGAGTGCGTTATAAATAACGGTTTAAAGATCTAAACGATGGGCGGTTTCACTCTATATATTCTTAAAAAATTAGTGTCGAATAAAAATTAATAAATATTTATTTGTCGTGAAATTATTCAGTATTGTTATTACTGCTGTAAGTACATATGATAGGTTTAGGGTATAAAGTGAGATTAAATTAGATAATAAAACCCACACTATCTAAACTAGCCAAATATTATTCATGCTGAATTTCCCCACACGTTAGGCGCATAATCACACACGTGTTTTTTTTCCAGCACATTCAGTGAATTACATATTTTTGTGAATAAGATGATTTAATACCATATAAAATTTATCAGCTATTATTTATTGAAAAAATAGATGCATAACAATTTTTTCTTTTTCATCAGAGAAGAGCGATATTATGTACAAAGATAGATAAGAAAAAAAAATGAAAAAATTTGTTCTGAAAATTATACTAAGGAAAAAAAAATTGTTTTCATTTATGGATTTCTTGACTCAAGAATTTGTTAAAATAATCCACTTAACATATCGATACTGCCATTCTAATACGTCGTATCCCACATTTATAAAATTTTACAACAGACTTTTACGGTAAAAACGGTTCATTTCTAACATTGATTAAATGGGATTCGACGGATGAAAATAATTGTTTAAAAATAGTTATTAAAATATTTGACCTTTAAATTTATAATGTGACTTGCATAATATTGTTATGATTCTATTATTAAAACAAATCAAGTAGTCAAATCTTGTGGAGTACGACGAATTAGAATGGCAGTATCGATATTTATTTTTTGATAGAATAGTATTAATATCTGTTTCCATTATAATAAGCAAACAAACGAATACCCGACTAGAAATTTCAGTGAGGCAGTGATTTGGCGCAAGTAAGGCATGCCGAATTCCAAACTTGCAGTAAGTGAGGCATCCAAACCAGGCCGAAGTTTGGGATGTAACGCAGTTGCGAGGCTCAGCCTAACTTGGCTTCCTGATTAGGTTGCAGTTTGGAAACCAAAATTGGAACCAAAAATCCAAATCTAATTCTTTCTTGATTTTTAGCTTTTTTATTATCAAGCGAAAATTAATAAAAGCAAATGCTTATTTTTTTATCTTCTTTTACTATTTTAAATATAAATATTAAATTTAGGACTAAATTTTTTAAATATTTCATGAATAAAAAAAAACAAATTCTTTGTTGCTTTTATTTAATATTATTTTTATTATTTAATTTTATTTTTTCTGTAATTTTTTTTTGTTTTTTGGAGCGTTTTTTAATGTGAAGAGATTTTTTTGATTGGTAGATTTGATAAGTCAAAGGGAAAGGAGATGATGGAGGAGTTAGATACACTAATCACACATAACACTTAACCTTACTTCACACTCGCCTTAATAGTAATTATAATTAGTAATTATTAATTATTAAAAATCGTACATGTCGAACGCGAGACTCGAACACGGTACCCGACGCACGAGGGCCCTATACCATACCGCGACGCTACGCCGATGATGAGCGACCTTATAAAGAGTTTTTCTACTATCTGAAACTATAATAAATACTCATTATGAATTTGCTTACTGAACTATTCTTTTTTCCGTGTGAAAATGAAGAAAATTGGAAAAAGAAATTATTGAAATTAAGAAAACTATTATTAAAAAACAATTTTCTTTATACCTCGGTCGAAAGTACGAATCTTTTGCACCTATTTCGAGGCAGAAAGTTGAAGATTCGTGCATTGATTAAGCTACACATTCGCCTTCTATAACAGCGGGAGCAAATGCTTTCGTTACCGCGACTGACATTAGTCATTTGTTACTAACTATGTTTTGTTTACGCTGATCATTTACGATTGATGGTACAATACAACTTGGTTATATTTCTTTCTTTCTTCTACTTACATGAAATATTTCATATATAGATAGAGATATAGATAAAAATATAACTGTCGTAAGAGTGAGTAGATCATCCGATGTAACATATAACCAGGTTGTACTGTACTGAGATTCAGTTTGACAATGACATGTGTAAAATGGATCAACTTTATTTAATTAATGAATTATTTAGAAAAATGTACGCAGTAACAACAATTTAATTTGATTTTTTATTAATTATTGTTAATTTTCAGATAATATGCTCGTTTTTTCTATTTTTAACCGAGAATAAGCTTTATTATGTTTGTTGAATTCAAGAAATTTCAGTTTTATTTAATCTAAAAATAAAAAAAAAATGTTTTTTAATTATTTTTTATTTGATTTTACATTAATTTTTTTTTATTTGATGCCTCCCCCCCCCCCCCCCCCCGACCAGCAGCACTCGCTTCGCTCGTGCCGTAAATGTCGGGGGCAAGCATCAATTTTTTTTCGATACAGTACATGAAATATTTTACGTACTTTCGACCGACTATAAAGAAAAATAGTATACACTACACGGGCAGAAGTTTGAGAGCTCTGAATTGCGCGCCGTGATGCTCTCGGCTACGCCTCGGGCGCGCAGGGCCGAAATCTCAAACTTTCTGCCCTAATAGTGTAATATACTATTAATATAAAGGAATCGAATCTTTAGTGACTCTTCAAGAAATAGGGTTATAGTAATCAAAATAATTAATAGGGCAATGCTTCAAAATATATTTTCTGTTTGGATAATAAATTTATTTTATTAATTAAATTAATATTCATTTATATATTTTAACTTCTATTATTTATTAATTTAATCATTAAACATTTTTGTTTCATAAAATAAATAATTGTGGTGTTAAGGTTTGCAGAAAATAATAATAACAATAATAATAATAATAATAAGTATAACTAATTCAAATAAACAATTATAACTTTGACACTCTTTAATCATTCTTCATTACAAAGTTTGGAATTAAATTTTATTTACATTGTTGATAACAAATTCCAATTGCAGTAGTAAGTGTGTGTATTGAAAATGAAATATGATTTCACCAGTTTTATAATATATTGTAAAATACAACTGCTGTCATCAAGTGAAAACAATTCGAAGAACAGAATTTCAACTAACAATTCAATAGTAAAATCCAATGAAATGTAAATTTAGGTCAAAAAAATTAATCAATCTTTAGTGGAGATTATATTTCTTGGGACTTTTTGATCTCTTTTTAAATTGATTCTACTACATTTTATACATCAGTTGTTGTTTTTCTCAACCATAATTCAAACAGATAAAAATAAAATAATAATTTATTATGGCTGACAAATATTATATAAGCATTTTTTTTTTCGTATTATAACTTCTAGACAAAATATTGATTCACCGTTCAGACATTTTCAGTTGAATGTTTCAATTTAAATATTGATTTAAAGTACCGCAAGACTTATAATCCAGACAATTTAGCAAGTTCATTTGATTTGAGGATTTGCTAGTATCGATTTCAAAGTTAATAATTCTTAATGATTAATGAATACCAATTATTATGATTATTATATTTAGTTTTGATCTTTTTTTTTTTTTTTTTTTAACAGGTAAGATTATTTTTGAAGTATAGAAGTTTAAGTTATAATTTATAGTACTGATAAACGTGCGAACATGCATGAAAGAAGAGAACGGTATTTTACACTAGGTAGAATGAAGCTTATTACCATGTATCAGGTTAACGAAGATTTTCCTGATAAATATGTAGTTCAACGTAGGGATTTGAGCTATTCTAAATGGAAGCTCTGGCTACGTTTACATGATACCAATTTCTATTTTCAAATGGAATTGATCCTATTATAATTTCAATAGTACAGATTTAATCCATGCTTCGTATGACTAGATTATTATTAAAAGTAGTCATTTAATTAATAAATGAATACATTTTTTTAGAAATAAATAAAATGTTTGCATTTATCATTAAAAAAAAAAAATGAAATTTATTAATAAAGTTGAATAAAAAAGAAAACTCGAGTTGGAACCTGTTATCTTCTATTAAAAAAATTTTTTTCAATAAAATTAAAAAATTTTTTAATTTATCAGAGAAAAGTATAAAACTAAATATCTGCAACAAAGATATTTCTTGAGATAAGAAATTATACGGGAAAAAATCCTTCGGATAATTACGCTTATCACGTCGTAATCCAGGACCAGACTTACAAAATTTTTAAATCTACTACACGGAAAAAAGAAAACTCGAAAAATTACAGTATAAAATGTAAAATCGGTCCCGTCGTAATCAAAACTAGAAAAGTTATAGTTTGAAATAACATTTTTCTAAATTCAATTTTTTAATTTGATATTCAGAGCTTTCAATGTAAATATTACATTCTACAATGCAATTCTTACAAAATATGTAATAATTACAATCTAAAACTGTAATTTTTATATTTTTCATCACGAAGCGCCACGTTGCATTATATACTGTAATTTTTCGAGTTTTCTTTTTTCCGTGTACTTATATACGAATGTTCATGATGTAACATCATAAAAATTTGCACACGGAAAGATTAGAACCCGACTGATTCGTGTTTTGCACCAGACTCAGTCGTGTGCGGCGCCAGAGTGGTTATTATGCACGGATTCTGGTGCAGCACCCGACTGAGTCTGGTGCAGAACACGAGTGAGTCGTGTACGCACACGACTCTTTCTGGTGCGCATACGACTCAGTCTGGTGTAAACTAATTTTTCTTCCATTTTTTCTTGCACACGACTGAGTCTGGTGCAGAACACGAACCAGTCGGGTTCTAATCTTTCCGTGTATTAAATTAGTAAGTTTTGAAATTCAAAATTATGAAAGTAAAAATAATAAAAGTCTAGTCTCGGATTAAGATGTCACATCTATGGAAGTATTTCTTGTCTTATTTTTCAATACATGCATATAAATATTATATGATATATTATTCGGCGCACTTTAAGAGTGATTATTATTTTCTTTGCTCGAATATTACTCGTACACTATTTATGAAAAAACAACAGATTTAATATTATTTCATTTAACTTAAATTTCAGTATCAAGCCATTCAAACTTTTCAACTTAAAGAATATCAAAAGCTATAAAATGTGTTTATAGTTATAGAATTGGAAAAAAAAAATAAACTACGACACACAACGTATTTTTTTAATCTATTCTAAAATATTATTTGTACACAATGACAATTATCTTGATTCAATTAAAACTATCCTTGAGTGAACCAACATGAAATTGACGCTAAGTAAATGTTTTCTTTCCTAATTTAACTACAAAATATCTTGTTCTATAAAATTTAATTTGTTTCTACAAAGAAAATTTCTCTTAATGGAAAAGAAATAATTTTTATAATAAATTGAAGAATAATTTTTTTGATTTAATGAAAGAGGTAAAATTATAGGTTTAATTAGTTTTTTGAATCACTTAGAAAAATTGTCACTGAATTTAATCAATCAAACTGCAAAAGAGATTATGTACGACATTTGCTTAATAATTCGTAAAAAAATTATTACTAATTTGCTCTTTAATGATTTTAAACTTCAGAACAATTTTAAGTTAAAATAAATTGATAGTGAGATCACTAGTTCTTAAATTACTCGTATAAAATCAAAATATTATAGAAAATGAAGTGATATCAGATCGAATTGTTTTTTGGTTTGAGGCGCACATACTGTTAAAAATGACATTTGAAGTTATTTGCAATGAAGATTTCTGTACTGATAACTCAAGTCTGTAGAGGCAAGACAATTTAAAACTACAATTCAGTATGTGTACAAATCCAACTGTGAAAACTCAGTAGATTAGAATAACATATGGTTATTCTGAGTTTGGTAATATGCAAATGCGGTTCTGACAGAACTAAAATGAAGTTTGAAACTCGGCGAGAAGAAGCTAGATCGTTGTCCCCAGAGAAGAAACTAATAATTTTCATTTTGTTTCTATTTGAATATGTAGTAAATATTTCCAATTACCGTGAGTATTACTTTATACATTGTGGTTGCACTACTTTGAAATCATATAGCCTCAATTTTTTAACTTTTTAAAACTTTTCATAGATACAAGAATATATACAATCGCGTTCATTAATTTGTGGCAGTTTCTATTTTTAGGGATTTATTGCCAACCCTAAATTTGGATGATTCTAAATCAAAAATTTGAAAACCATCAATTTTTCCTTTTGTAAAATAACCTAAATGTAAAAAGTAACATTTCTTGAATGTTAGAAACGTAAATAATGTCTAAAATAAATCAATTGTATCGTAAAATACGAGAAATAAAAAAACAGTTTAATGTTACTAGCATTCTTATTCATGGTTCATAATAAAATTCAAAAGGTTCTAGTTTTTTGGATATTTAATACTTGATGTTTAATTAATTATCGTATACAACGTGTGGCGTGGCTGGTCTCGACTGTTCGTAAAGTGAAATAAATTTTTATTATAAAATAAAAATTATCTAAATTTTAATTTAATAATTAATTACGAACTGGGCCGAAAAGACACGCTCGTTACACCCGGAGTGTAACCAACTCGAAGCCGTAGCTTATAAGAGTCGATGCTGCTCCAGATGCCTGTAGCTTTAGATTTTACGGCGGACCAAGCCGATAGCTTTCAAAGCTACAAATAGCTAAATTGATTTAATTCGCGTTAGGAATATGGTCTAGGGCAATTCGTGGGTGGCGATACTCGTTGAAAGATAGATTCAGCTCCGACACAAAACCAATCTTTGCCGCGTACTGCTCCGCTGATCGCTCAGTGTGGAAAAATAGAGCTAAATGGTCGTCAAATACAAATATTGAAAAGTACAGCTCAAAGTAAGTTCAATACCGCGTCCAATTCTTACCAATATACCACCTGACTTACAACAGGTACTACTACCACTTCGGTGTGCTTTAACGTTGTAGCTGGGCTGTAGCTGGGCTGTAGCTGGGCCGGTTACTGGGTCAGGAACAGACGAATAATCGAGGTGACCGACAAACCAGGATCTTCCTCGAACAATGAAACGACGCTTTCCTCAACAAAATGGCTGACTACTCGAGACCTCTTGAGTACACGACATGCCAAGCTAATTTATCTTATATATGCGTCGTATTATTTAATTAATGTACGACATACTCCTTGTTAACTGATAATCGGAGTCGTATCGTACTATTGTAGATTAAAATGCCGTTATTATTTAATAAACGGTGTAAATTAATAAAATACCGAACATTGCGTTGTAACACGGTAAAAATAATTATTTATATTTTAACAAATATATCAATTACAGTATACATTATGAAGGTTGAACAAAGACTGCCTGCACGCGGCTTCCGCGTACATTAATTAGCATTGAGAAGTGGGGGTACGTTCTAGCGCCACTCTCAAATAATTCTCGTACTATTAGCAATTATTGCCTAATTTCAAATCTGACTTACATGTTATCAGCAAACGTTTAGTATCAGGTGGTAAATTGGCTTTTACCTAATGTGAGCCAACTGGCCACGTTGCAAACGTTTCGCCACTTTATTATTTTTATCATTTACTCTATCACAAACACCAACTGTTAAATTCATGCACTGAAAAAAAAGTTTTCTACTCGGAACCAAAAACATAAACTTTTGGTAAGTCAAAACAACTCATGTAGGAACTGCCAGAGTTGAATGACGGGACCATGCCTGGACCAGTACTGGGCAACCAAGCTTGGCGCACCGATATTGGCCCATGCTTGTGCCAAGACTGGGTAATCAGCCTTGGCCAACCCAATGATTACCCGAGCCTGGGCCAAGACTGGGCAACCAAGCCTCGGCCGGCCCAATAATTATCCGAGCCTGGACCAACACTGGTTTGCCATAGAATGATTTTAAACCCGACATTCGTGAAATAAGCCGTTTGTAAACTTGAAAATTCGTGAAATAAGGTATTTCTTAACTTGAAAAATCGTAAAATCAGCCGATTCATGTAATAAGTTTATTTGAAACGTAACTACTCTAATACAGATGTAATATTTAATATAATTACCTATAAAATAACGTTTCAGGTGTCGATTTATAATTCATACTAATAATAATCGATTTATAATTCAGGTGTCGATTTATAATTTTAAAAAAAATTTAATATACGTGATGGATTTAGGAATTCTTCATTTAAGATTTAAAATTTTTTGTATTGCTATTTTTCTTTTTATTTTACAACTCAAAAATTTTTATTTAACCTCATTTTTCGTATCACGTTATTTTAGATGTCCATACTTTGTAATTATTTATTTTATAATTGAGAATATTTTTAATGATTATTTATTTCAAATTCGGTAATTTTCAAACTGGTGACATTTTATTAATGCTATTTTTTAAATTGCTGATTTTATGAATAAATTCATTTGCGAATTTCTTCATTTTTAAATAACTGTTTTTTTATTTCTCATATTTTACTAAACATTTAATTTATTTTAGACATCATTTCCGTTTCTAACATCTAAGAAATGTTACTTTTTACATTTAGCTTATTTTACAAATGAAAAAATTCATAATTTTCAAATTCTAGAGTTTAAAATCCTCTAGGTTTCGGGTTGGCAATAAATCCCTAAGCATAAAAACCGACAATACTGTTCTATCCACCGAGTTCTATAGTTAAGAAGTGTCATAAGACTCGAGATTTGTGAAGGTATCAGACCTTACCTCCAACCATCAGCGACAAGACTCACCTCCACTCAATGAGGGTCGATAAGACAACCAGAGGGATTAAGAAGAACATTCCAGCGAGAGCTTGCGGAAGGACCCATCAACGTATTGGGGTCCTAGCACTACGTTATCTCCACGCGGTTGTATATACAATTTCCTTCAGACTACGTAACTGATTGTCGGGTTTTATAATGTGCATTTGCTTAATAAATACCAGTATTGCTATTGTGGGCATAAAATATTTATTTTTTACAGTATGTTTTATATCAATTAATTAATAGTATCTGATAAATAAGATGTAATACATGTATGAAAAGTTTTTTTGCAAGATTGAATGCGTTCTTTCTTTTCTTTCTTTCTATGTTTATTTATTTCCATGATTATTTTCTTGAAAGAAAAGCACTTTATAGAAAAGTCTTAAACAATTTTATGCAGAATGATAATCCGTGAAAGAATTGTTGTGCGAATCAATTGTTATGGGAATCAATTGTCATTCAGATCAATTATCTGTGAATCGATTGCCCCAGATCGATCGTTATGTAACCATATTTTCGATGTAATTCACTTATCTATGGATAGAGTAGTTTTTTTTACTCTGTAAGTTGATTTATATTTTTAGTTTAAAAATTGTCAAAATACATATGTAATTTTGAGGCTTAGGCCTATATTGTATAGTATAAGTTATAGAAAGAAAATAGTGGAAACTCCGATTTGAAATTGAATTATGTATAAATTTATTTTGAAAATGATAATTTTATAATTTAATAATTTAATTGATGAAGGTTAATTGATTTGCTAATTATAACTATAATAGTGAAATTTAATTCTTGTATACACACTTGACTAACGATAAGCAAATTGGTGACGATCTCTATAGTCACAAATGAAAGAGGTAAAGGGTAGGAAGGAGAAGAGATAGGAGAAGAGAGTGACGTTAATTTCAACAACATGACAGGTATTAACCCAACAATAATTTTGCGCCTATATATCAGCAGCTTAACTGTCTTGCAACTGCTATAATATTACAATACTCATCTAACGAATAACGCTATGTATACGAGATAATAACAGTCATAATTCTGTTAATATAGTAACAAGATTCTATTTTCATATTATCTTCATACAATCTATGATGTAAAGCTGTATCCATATATTATATTAATAGAATAAAGATTATTATTCATACATTAATATACTCCTCCTCCCCTCCACAGAAAAAGTATATATTCTGGAATATATTTCAGAATATATTCTAGAATATATACTTTTTCGGTAGGAGTCATTGATAAATTCGTAAAATTGAGTATATATTTGGATGAGACATAGTAGCTTATTACTCTAAGTACAATGATTTCATTTAAAATTTAATTACTTATATGAAATTTAAAAACATTTATAATACGGTGTACTTTGTAATTACAATATCAAGGTCGCTGAATACAGTCAGCTTCAATCGAATTCTTTCGACCAATTTTGTACCTTATTTTAAAGATACATCATTCAAAAGTATACTGCAATTAAAACATTACTTTTATAAATAAATTTCACATTTTTTGAGTCTTTTAATCAATAATACAATTCTGAAAAATCTGTCTGAATAATAAATTAGTATTAAAATCAAACTACACAGAAAGAAAAGTATCGGAACTGTTCTCACAATTATATGAACTTTTTTCTTATACCATTATAGGAAATACGACTATAAATTATGGGAACAATTCGTATTAATAAAAAAAATCACATTTTCAAAAAAAATCAAATTTTACAAAAAAAAAAAAAAAATCAAAATTTTCAAAATAATTATTTGTTAGTATAGAAAATTAAAGAAAATTCAGATATTCAAAAAAGTCAAAATTTAAAATATAGTTAAAATTTTCGAAAGTAATTAAAATAAAAAAAAAAATTCGAATTTGCAGATGAATCAAATTAATGTTATTTCTATTATGCTATAAAAAGTAGTTTACACTTTATTTTTATGACTTGTCTATAAAAATGTACTATCCAGGAAGTTTTATTTGAAATCTCTTCAAAGCGTGAGAGAAACTTCTCCATTATTTTGTAAATAGATATTTTTATGATGTTATAGGAATCATTTCCATACTATTCTATTATAGAAATAATAATATTATAGGAATAATTCTCATTATGATATAGGGAAAGTTCCTATTTTTTTTTTTCCGTGTATGATGATTGATATATTTTGATTCGATAAAAAATACAGTCAAAACCGTTTACAGCGACTTCACAAAAACAACATTGCTTATAGCAACAAATCGTAAATAGCAACCGAATTCACAGTACTTATAGTAGTATACTCATAGTAAAATGCATTGGTTATAGCGTCTGATAAATACTTTCATTCGTTTTGCAGTAAATATACTTATGATGTCATCAAATTCTTTTGCAGCTTTAAATTAATGAGAATCACAATTTTCATTTTAAACTGATTTGAAGCTAAATGATCTGCATTTGAACTTATTGATCTGTATTTGAACTTTTAAAAACATTTTCATCCGTATTTGATCTACTATTCAAATTATTTTTGATCTGTTCCAAGTCTAAATAACTTTTTAATAAAATAATTGAGCATCTATGAATATTTTATGCTGTTTCTAATCTAATGAGACTAAAAAGTTTTAAAAGTTTGATCGGTTTTTAGTCTACACTGATAGAAGGATTTATTTGTATTAAAAAATATTTGTTGATAGTTAACAAATCATTTATTAGAAACCACTTTTTAGTATTAAACAAATATTTCTTAGTATTTAAAATGATTTGTTTATATTTAATAAATCTGATATTAATTTACTAAATGTTAATAAATCTTTTTAAATACTAAGAAATATTTGTTAAGGACTAAAAAGTGGTTTCTAATAAATGATTTGTTAAATATTAATAAATATTTTTTATTATAAACAAATCCTTCTATCAGTGTAGTTAATTTGTAAATGGACTTTATGTATTATTTTCGAATTCAATATGAAATCTTATACTGTTTTTGATCTACAATTTTCACTCTAAATGTTCGAAGGCCAAAAGTCGACTAAGATGGTGACATAATTTTTTGGACTCAAAATTATCTCATTAAAAATTATAAGTCGCATTTATTTGAAAAAAATAATTAATTTATAATATATTCATGCGCTCTCTTGTTTTATGAACTGAACGTCGATTATAACCTTACATCTGTCATATTTATTTGTCATAGCTTAATATTTCATAGATTATAAAAGTTTTGTAACTGCGAATATTAGTTGCAGTGATAACTAATAAATTTGTATTAACATACGTATATAAAATAATTCTCATCGTTTGATTATGGATCTAAATCTAGAGTTTTCTAATTATCGTTATTAAACACAATGTGAATACATCGACAAGATTAAAATGTTGACAAGATGACAAGATTAATGTTCATCAAGTATTGCTTTTTAATTTAATCCGTGCATTTTTGTTTTCGAATATAATCCATGCATTGCTAATTTTTACTCATAACGATTGTCGGCTATAACGACCATTAACAGGAGGTCCCTTCAATGTCGTTATAAACGGTTTTCACTGTAATTTTGATGCATGAAACTTATTTTAAAGATAAAACTGGTCTTGCATCAATAATGCTTCGAGCTCAAAAATGCAATCTATGTGTTGTTTTGAGCTCTTCAAGCTCACAGAGATAGCTTTTCTACACTTTTGAGCTCTTCGAGCTCAAAAGTCTGATAGAAGTTTCATAGAACACTATTTTTTTAGTTTTCAAACCGCAATAACTTTTGAATGAATTAATTGATTTTCACGCGGTTGGCGGCATTCACCATAATTTTTTAAGCCTTAGAAAGAATCTTTAAGTTTGAATTGATCGAACTAAGAATTTTAGAATAATTCCGAAAAAACACTTTTTTTGGTTTTCTTTCGTTCACGATATCTCTCGAAAGAATCAACCGATTTTGACCGGCTTGGCGGTGATTGACGGGCTTTTTTTATGTTAAAAGCTTAATAGTTTTCGGAACTGATCAGTAAAGCCGTTTAAAAGTTATTCCAAAAGAACCACTTTTGAAAAAAATTTTTTTTGTATTTTTTTTGAAATTTCACAAAATCTACCGGTCCGAATCGGCCCAAATTGTATTTCAAATCTAAGTTTGGCTAAGCCCTTTCGAATGGCGCCAACCG
Organism: Cotesia glomerata; assembly: GCF_020080835.1. Taxonomy (NCBI): domain Eukaryota; kingdom Metazoa; phylum Arthropoda; class Insecta; order Hymenoptera; family Braconidae; genus Cotesia; species Cotesia glomerata. The sequence continues at coordinate 20,568,242 of NC_058159.1, read as the reverse complement.
CGATGAAACCGGTCAAACCGTTCAAAAGTTATAAGCGGTTCACATACTCACATCCACCCACCCACACACACACCCCCCCTCCCACACACACACACACATACAGACATAGTGACACTCTCGCGAGAGTAGTCAAGGAAGCTTCTTAAGACCTCAGAACGTCGAGATCTAATGAGAATTCGATTTTTGCAAAACGGGGTAAAACCAATAACTTTCCGAATTTTGAAAATTTTCAATTTTCTTAGCGGGAAGTTAAAAATGAATTAACACCTCTACAATTTTAATACATGATTTATAAATCATTTATTAAAATTGTAACTATAGTTACGAATCTTTCTAGTTTTCTTTGATTACAAAAGGACGTTTAATACACTTTAGAATTCTCAGAAATTTCAAATAATTGTTGTCTAGCTACAGCTACGATTCTCACATTACAATAATATCACATAGTCACATCGTACGGTGTGTGTGTTGAAATTGCTGATATGTTAATGTTGGCCCTGGACGTAATTACCATGCGCGATTGTCACGGTCATATCAATAGTGATGTTGACGAGAATACGAGTGCAGACATAATTGTCTACTTACAGTAATACAATAACCTATAGTCTAAATGCTTGACGCCTTGCGGCGGTAATATAATTGTTAATTATGTATATTTTACAGCGATATATATGATTAAAGAAAAAATAATCTTAATAAAATTATCACTGAATTAATCAATATCATTTCCAATATTCAATGAATACCAGTGACGAAATATTGTAAATAATTCCCAACCCATGAATTTTAAATTTATCTAGTTACAAGTGTTTCCATCAATAGTATATTACACATCTAGGGCAGTAAAATAAGAAATGTCTCAGATCACATGTAATTGTTGTCCGAGGCGAAGCCGAGGTCAATAAACATGTGATCTGAGGCTTTCTTATTTACTGCCCGTGGTGTGTATACTATTTTTCTCCTCGACGGAGGCGGAAAGCGGCATTTTCGTTTAGCGCAGCGGGAGGAACATTGACGCTTTCCGCCCGGAGGTGAGAAAAATTTTTTTCAAGTTCCAACGGAATTATTAGATATTTATATACGTCTCATTTTATGAGAGCAATGTTTATTTTTAAAGAGCGAATGCTGGTGAAACGTAAATACAAAAATGCATGAAGGTTAAAAGAAAAGTTAAAGTTAGTCTTGTCATTCCCAATTGTATGATTAATTCGCCTCCACGTGGGTATAGGTAGAGTTCTATTATTAAATCATGAAACTTATACTGATGTGTAATAAATTCTCGGCATGTTATCTACAGATTTTCGAGAACTAACAAGATAACAGTAAATTATTTACGAATGGTATTTATTTATATTCAATGAGTCATTTTTTTTTTTTATTTACTTATAGACTCATTAAATAGTAATAATGTAAACTTGACCATTCGAACTTACGGTATTTTATTCATGAAAATGTTAAAAATGAATAAATAATAATGACGTAATCCAGAGTTGAATTAAATTCTTCTTGCAACTATATAAATTCTGATCACTAAAAACGAATGTACTAGCTATAAATAAAACGAATAAAATGAAACTATTATAGCGATGAACATGAAAACATTTTTTTTCTCTTACTTATAGAGTCATAGAGGTCAAGAAAAGAGCGTATTTGAGCATTTTAATAAAGGTCGCTGGATTTGAAAGACAAGGGACAAAAACATAAAACCGTAAAGGTTGAGAGATTTTATGGAAAATCTTTAGGATTAAGCAAAAAAAAGAAAATTTCGTGTTTTATTTGCATCACCATTCGAAGTTTACGATACTTTTTTGCACATTTTATGCTTTTATGCTTGATCCAATTCTTGTTTAGCTTCAAGCAAAGAAATTTTCTTTTCTATGAAAACGACTGTAGATATTGAAGTCTTTTAAACTTTCTGGAATATTACTTTTAAATAAACAATACCTTTTAAATAAAAAAAGTTCCTCTTATTCCATGATGCGTCGGGTAATAATGATTGAGTAATTAATTTTGCTTGAGTTTCGACTTTCAAGCTCGATCAAAGTTCAGGCCGAGATTAGTAACCATGCTTGGAAAGGACAATTAGGCAAATTTTGGCAACCAAAGTCGGGTATTTAACGGTAAGGCCAAAGTTCGTCTAGTTATCATAGGGAGTTTTTATCTGGGGTGCGCACACTTACCTACTACGGGAAGTCATCCTGAATGGCTCTTTTCATATATTTCAGTGCTAACAACATAATTCACCAGAAAATAAACAATTGTAATGCAAAAAACTTTTTTTTTTCAAGCTGAACTATATCTACACAGTAAAAACTTTTTCTTCAATGTCTAAAATGTAAAATTTTTTGTGTAGAATATTTAAAATTTTAGTTAAAACTATATTGATTCTACACAGTCATTGATGCTGTTCGATCGATCCATTTTTTAACATACTAAAATAATTTCAAGCTTTACTTCAACATAAAGCTCTGTTACTTTATCGTGACATATGGATTAACACTAAGTTTGTGCATGTAAAAAAATTCATCCACACTAATTTTTGAGTTGAATTCAACGAAAAATTTTTGACTATGTATAACAAATTTTATAGGAATTTCGTACTAAAAAAAATTTTGACTTGAACCTAATAGGTAAGAGTCAATTCTATTTTTTATACAATTTAATGTTGTTTTATTTTGTTCAAATATCGATTTCAACTGTATTAATAAAATACATAAAAAATTCCTTACTTTTTTTTCCAAAAGTTATTTCTCTCTCTTTTGATAGTATTGTTAAAAAAAAGTCTTAGGAAATAAGAACAAACATCAAAAAGTAAACCAGAATTTGTCTGTGCATAACTAAAGGAAGTTGACTGAATTCAACATCCGGTAAAATAAAGGAAAATCGAGGAATGTGTGTCAAAAGACACAGAATGTGTTTGCATAAGCAAAGAGTAAGTATGAAACACTCAAACACTTAAAAAAAATAATATAATAAAAGTACCTTTGAATTTAATTCTTCTAACCCGTTATCACCTATTCGGTCATTTTTATGCTAGTATAAATCTAATTTCAAGTGGATGGAAATTTCCATCTTCACTAACGATTTGAGACAATTCGTCTTCGGATAGTTAGGTCGATGGGTAACCATCGAACTTGAACACTAGTTAGCTGGTGAATGCTAGTATCTGTTCGACTATATGTTAAGTATTAACGATGGAAAGCTACTGAGAATCAAGGGCAACTTTTTGAAAAAAATCCATGAAAAATTAACCAAGCCAGGAATCGAACCTGGATCTCCCCGATTACATGTCAGGATGCTTTTACCAGTTAAGCTACCGGGTCATTCTCCAGTTACTTTTTTTCAGTATACACTTAACTCTCAGTAGTTTGAATTTAATATAAGATAGTACAATGTATAAAAAGATTAAAGCAATGATTGATCATGTTTGCAGGAAAATTGTAAAATTTCTAAACTACATTCATGTGCAGAGAGATTTCAAACATCAAAGATTTTTTTTTAATACTTTTCAAATGGATTGATTGATATCCATGGTCCAATAATAGACTGAAGTTGATTATAATCGAGATTATGGCGGAAATTGAATTTTTGCATAGAGATTAATTAGTATTGTGTAGTTTAGAAATTTATGATTATTAATGTCGCTCGTTTTTTAAAATTGCCACATCTTAGTAATAATTTTTTAATAGATTTCATAAAAATCTAACTATTGCAGCCGTCCTCATGGCGCAACTTTTAAAAAATTTAGTCACTTTCTGACTCAGTTTGTCGAGCTGAGTCAGAAAATGTAGTTCGTTCAAAAGTTTATATATGTATGTATTTATACGATATAACGCGGCTTGTCAGCACGATAGCGTTTTCAATTAATAACTTATTACTATTAACCTATTAATGTTCTATTAAGATGAGCTTAATAGGGCCAGTAATTTAGAAATGGTAGGATTTTGAAATTTTGAAAATCGTAAAAATTGATGTCTTTACCCATTCAACTTGGTATAATTACTGAACTAGACAAGATATTGAAATTCGGTAAGTTGCATCGTAAAGCTCTTTTATTAAACTTCAATTTCACTCCTCAGAAGTGGTAATAATCTCAATATTACTCCTTTTAGAGTTCGTTTAATAAAACAGTTTCACTGTTGAAGCCGTTTTAGAATTATTGGCTGTATCATAGCATAAACATGATATAGATTTAATAATCACGATATTGATCAGTCTTTCGTGTAATGTGTTCGGGTAGATCGCCAGTAAATATATATTTGACATATGTCACAAATTAGTTCTAAATATAGTTTTCTTCTTTTAAAATTTCATCCGGTTTTAAAATTCTGATTAACTTGGAAACTGTTGTTTCTAAGCAGTTACTTAAAATTTGGACATTGATAATTAAAATCTCATAATTATAAAAATTGTTTGAAAAATATTTGAGAAACTTTTTGAACAAAATTAGTTCTAAATAAATTTAAATTTATTATTGGTTTTTGTTTTTAATCAATGAATTAAGCTATACATTATTATTATTATTAATATTTTTTATTAAAAATAAATTTTCTTTCTTTGAGATTTCTACTTCCATTTCGACTGCCGAATGGCCTTTTTTTTATTTTAACTACGATTTCTCTTTTTGAATTTTTTTTTATTTAGGAAACTCGAAAGAAATATTTTTTCTTCGCAACTTCTAAAAGCGTTTGATACTGTTCAATTAAGGGTACACTGACCTCCGAAAATTTCTTAAAACATTAGATTTCCCATTGAAATGACCTAAAATGCAATCAGTAACCTAAATATTTTGACGTTATATTTTTTTTAAGTTTTTCAAGTCAGTATTATTACTTCTGAAGAATGAATATTATTCTTTTGTGAATACAACAACATTATTTATTTATGAAATTTTAACATATTCATACTTGTTAATTTAACAGTTTTTCTTGTTAATGTAACATTATTGGACAATGAATTTTTTGTGAGTAAAAAGAAATTATAATTTCGGAAAGAAAATTTTTTTGCATGGAGGAAATGAACATTTTGAAAAAAAAAATTCATATTTTGAAAAGAAAAACCAGATTTAGAGAAAAATTTAAATAAAAAAAATTAATTTTACTTGTAGTGTTATATTTTTAGAACATATGTCGATTTTCAAACGAAATTCATTTATACATTCTTATGCTTCTTCAACGACATCTTTCACTGGTCTACATCTTTATCGCATTTCTAACGCGATATCAAATACACACGAAAAAAGTTTTTGTCAAATTCAACCTAAGAATTTGTATTGATGATTTTTTTTTATACACACTTAGTATTAATTCAACGCCATTAACTGTAAAGATAAAGGAACATCCCTCGCGGTTTCGGAATTACTGTGAAATGACAGTGAAATCACAGTGAAATCATCTTCACCATAAATCCACAGTGAGTTTACGGTAATTTTTTGGTGAATTCACAGTGACTTTGGGAAATTTTGTCACTATGGTTTAGTAGTGATATCACTGTAGATTAATGGTAGTCTCATAAAGATAACACTGTGGTTTCATAATAGTTTTACAATAAATTCATACTAATTTCACTGTTATTTTATTGTGACTTCATAATGACTTGATGATCATAACACCATGAGTTTATAATAGTTCAACAGTGAATTTTTAGTAATTTCACTGTGATTTCACTATGATTTCACTGTGACTTCATGATGATCAGATAGTTATAACACCGTGTTAAATCCAGTCAGCCTGAGAAAAAAAGCGGTTGGTTGGCCACTTTTCGACAATTTATATGAAAAAAAAAAATAATTTTTTTCTAATTTTAACTATTTTTTAATGCAGAATTTCGAAAAACTGAGAATAATTCCAGTGAATTCAAAAAAAATTTTTTAAGTTTAGCTGATTTTTTTGCTTATAGAAAACAACAATAGCTATAGTTTAAAAAAAAAAAAAAGCAAATTGAATGATTTTCGCGGAGTTATAGGTACTTGTTGAAAAGCGGAACCGCATTTATTTTTTTTTCATTAAAAAATTAATATTACGTGAAATATTGGTCGTATAGACATCGGGTTTGGATCATTTTGTTCCTTATTTAATTCTCTACATTTTATACGCAGCATGTCTCGACCACTTGAGTTTCTGTGATTTTTAACTTGAAGCTCAACGCTAAAACGCAATATTTTAAACAAAAAAAAGCAACACTTTCCACATACATACAAATGTTTAGAATATTTTTCTGCGTATTTTGAAAGAAATGAAAATCCAAATTCGGACCATTTGTCAAAAAGTTGCCAACAAACAACTTCTTTTTCCAGGCCGACTGGACTATTTTGAAGCTATAAACTGAGTGGGACACTGGCAAAATATCGAATGTTCAGTCATGAGGATCAAAGCAATAGTTTATTTGTATTTCTGTGAAATTTACTAAAAACGGGCAACTTTTTTGTCTTACTCCGATTTTTAAAACCTATTTTTTAACAGATTAATATTATAATATATAAGTTAGGCTGGCAATAGCCGAGTCGGCTCGGTGCCCACATTTCGAAAGAGTGGGACCCGAGTTCGATCCCGGCACGCACAAATATTTTTCAGTGATTATAAATAAAAAAAAAAAAGATATGTGCGCTACATTGCCAGGCCTCTGTACCAGCCGGGTTTTCTATGGTTTTCCCATATAGTTATGGAAGGTAAAAATGTTATTATAGAAGTACCTTCCATACTATTTAAGGCCGTAATGCAAATGCAGGTACTGATTATAACGCGTAAGTCGGCCACAGTCGCAACGGATGTGTGTCGGGCATGAAAGAAAAAATCCTGACATGCAGGGGGGTGGGGGCGAGAAAAATGATTGAGAGTTCGTGGTTGAGAGATGCATAATTATATTGTGGAGAGAAAAAGTGGAAAACAATAATTCCCCATCCTCCCTTGTAAAACTCACAGTGGTGTCACTCTAAGCTGACTGCAGTATCACTATGGAATTACTATCAAATTACTATGAATTTATGGTGAAACTGTTGTAAGATAACTATGAAACGACTGTGATAAAATGATAAGACTACGGTGAACTTACTATCGAACCACTCTGAGATCACCATAAAACCACAGTCACCTAATGTCCCTATGTCATAGTGATTTCACCGTAAATTCATCATGATCTCACTGTCTTTTCACTACAATCTCACTAAAATTTTACTGTGATTTAACAGTGATTCCGAAACCGCGAGGGATAGCTCTATATATGTTGAAAGTAAAATTTAAAAAATGTTACTCAGGTATCAAATAACGGATCGATCAAGCAACAAAAACGATTGAGTTAAATTCAGACATCAAAATGTTAAAGATTCTACATGAAAATTTTAAACTTTACATAATGACGAAATAATTTTTTATTGTATAAAGTGAAACAAATCATTACATTTATTTAATTAAAAATTGGATGTATTTCATTTACAACGAAATCTTTGATGCAATGACGGAAAATGTTTTAGTGCGTCGGATGAAATCTTATCAAATTGAAAATCCGTCTGTTTCTTTACATAACGCTAAAATAGTTTTTTATTTTACCATACGCTGGAGAAATAACGATTTATAATAATTAAAATGAGTTATTTTTAATAGACCGACTTGTACTGCGTTAGAGATGAATGAGTGTGCTGCATTCGAACGTAAATGAGTATGATGATTCATACAAATATTTGTGCTATACACTTGTTTCGTGTCGAGTTCGGTATAGTAATGTTCTATTTTGAATTTGTTTTTTTTTTTGAATGAAGTATTTAGAAAAAAAAAATTTGCGAACGATAAACGGTTTGATTCTACTATAAAAATTGTATTCTTTACAAATTCCTAAAGTGATTTCTTTTTTTATTTTGTGACGATTATAGAGTTTAGAATAAAGCTCACCTTGATTTGATCTTTCTTAAGGTTTTGTTTTGTGGTTGTGCTGCCCAATAAAAAATAAATTATTTAGCAAGAGAGGTAGAATAAAAATATCTAATTGACTATAAATAAAAATTTCACAAAAAATTACTTCTGGTTCATGCATTTTTATTATATACATTATAAATCTAAAATTATCTTGTTTCTGTAAGTCGATATCATCAGCTTTGTAATTATTGTTCTAACGACAAAATACCTATAAAACCGAACGTAAACATTCACATGGCTGTCATCATTATGATCCCATCATCATCAATTATTATTCTCCGCTGACAAAAGTAAAAAATTGTCTTAGTAATTTTGGCAACGAGAATTCAATTTGATGAATTTATGAAGTTAATTAAATAAAAATATTTTATTCTTATTTACATGATAAAAAAAAAGTTTTTTCGATTGAGAATAGTTTTAATTGTAAATATTTTGTCGGAAGAGGTCAAATGTGTTATCGAAAAAAAAAAACATATATTTTAAAATAGCGAATATCATTTTCATAAACAGAATTCTTTTTAATAACTATTAAACTATCAACCATCCTATTTTTGAAGTAAATCAACTGAAAAGGTTAACACTGGCGTAGAAATCTGCAAACTAGATCAGAATCGGTTAATTCATTTAGAAACTATTTTGGTGAAAAGAACTGAATAATTCATCATGTATGTTATATCATAAAATTCCTTCCTTAAAAAAATCAAACAGCAACAAATACGTTGAACTGGTTGTATATAAGTCGGTTTCTTTTATGTTTCGTTTAACCCAATTCGCTTCACGTGGGTTTGCAGCTCCTGAGATTTTTAATGTTTTTTTTTTTACCCTCATGTACTTTGACGATATGTTTACAGCTTGTGGCGAGGGACTAGTTTACATCATGCGTAGAACGCAATGCAGGTTGTCTGGTTTTGAAAAATATTTTTTATTATTAACAACATAAAATGTATCTATGTTTATCCAAGCTGGGTAGAAAAAAAAGAAAAAGATAAAAATATTCCAGTTGCTATTCATACAATTCTCATACTTTGGAATTCGCTGAATAGAGTTCTTTTAACTTTTGGCTTGTTGAATTTTTTCCGTAAAGCATCAGAAATAGTTTCAAAAGAACAATTACTATGAAAAATATGCGAGGCATTCAATTTTATATTATCTGCATGACTTTATTCAAATTTAAGTAATTGAAAAGTAATTAAAGGAAGGTTATGTGCTTGCTGAATTACTTAATGAGTTAGGATGTGGTTTCAGATTTTAATAAGGATTCTTTTAATTACCGAACTATCTGCGGTATAAAGAAACTAAAACTTAAGGATAAGTGATTGTAATTTTATAGTAAGATTGTTTCTACTTAAACATCATCATGTCAAAAGAATTGATGAGTTCAGAAATTTAACCAGACAACTTTTCTGCTAGAGAACTAATTGCGGTCGCATTGATCCGTTCTTCGTGGTTTTTTTTTCTTCCTATGGGAAACAAACAGAAAAGCGAGACTAAAAAAAAATAAGACGAACCGTAATTTCCATGACGTTGTTTTCTTTTTTATTGTAAGAAATTACACTCAATTGTTTGAGTAGTTAATTTTGATTTTATTTTATTTAATATAACGATGTACAGAATATGAATTTATTTAAACTATATGTGAACTTGTAATCATTTTACTAATTTAAAGTATAACTCAACGGAGGGGATTGTACTTGTACACACTTTCGTGTTTTACAAGGGACTAGTTTACTAAAAATGATCTCATTAGTTATTAAATTATCACGATATATCTATTTAATATCGCAGATGACAATAACTACTATTGGTGGGTCTGCCAAGAAAATTATTGTTAACATCCAATATTGATAACTAAAACATTGAATTTAAAAAATTTGAAAAAAAAAATTAGGAAAACGGTTGACCCTGAAGGCCATCCCTGCAACTTCCCGCTAATTCCATACTTAGGCACTTAAAATTGCACCAATGACGTTTTTGAGCTCTTCGAGTTCAAAAATACAATTTATGGGTTATTTTGAGCTCTCTGAGCTCAAAGAGATTGCTTTCCTATGCTTTAAAGCTCTTCGAGCTCAAAAGTCTGATAGAGATTTGATAAGACACTATTTTTTGAATTTTTAAACCGCAATAACTTTTGAATAAACCAATTTTTACGCGGTTGGAAGCATTCGACGCAGTTTTTCAAGCCTCACAAAGAATCTTAAATTTTGAATTGATCGCGCTAGGGATTTTGGAGTTATTCCGAAAAAACACTTTTTTCGGTTTTTTTTCGTTCACGATATCTCTCGAACGAATCAACCGATTTTGACCGGACTGGTGGCGATCGACGTGGTTTTTTGAGGTTAAGAGCTGATTAGTTTTTGGAATTGAACTTTTAAGCCATTTAAAAGTTATTCCAAAAAAACCACATTTGAAAAAATTTTTTTTTTTCAGTTTTTTTAAGATTTCTCAAAATCTATTGATCTGAATCGGTCCAAATAGTTTTCAAAATCTAAGTTTGGTCAAGCCGTTCAAAAGTTATAAGCGGTTCACATACTTTCACACACACACACACACACACACACACACACACACACACACACACACACACACACACCTTGGGGCAGAGGAGAAACTGCTACCAGGCGTGTCTCCCCGTAGCGGATGGGAGAACGCTCGCTGTACCTGGTACAGAGGGTAGGAGCCAAAAAAAATACGTTCCCGTGGACAAAACTCCCCTTTAATGGGTTGGTCACACTAACTGACCTAACAAGATCATTTGGTTACGTTCCCTGCTGTGACCCACTGGGAGTGACCGGAACCTCGTGTCGTAGTTTCCGACGATGCAGGCCACGGCTGATGTGAGCTTGCTCTGCCGAGGTGTAAGTTGCAGCAGTGGATCAGGAGCCAGCCACTTCGGGCCTTGATCAGGAAGTACGCAGTGAGTGTTAGAGATCGGAATCTTCACCGCTCCGAGCGAGTCTAGTCCGTCCGTGTATTCCGGGACTGGCTAAGTGTCGGCTAGGCCTCAGGGAACTGGGGTAGAATATTACAAAAAACTGTCGTTATTATACTAAAAAAGTAAGTCATAATAGATTTACATTCGTGTAATTTATCTACCGAATGTAAATTTTATGATAATTTTATGTAAAGTAAAAAATACGACTTCGAAAAAATATCAATAAATTTTAATTTTAAAGACTCACTTTTTGTAAGCAATTTAATTTTTCCATATAAATTTTCAGTTTAAAAATATGTATAGCTATGTATGAATTCAAACACAATAGTTAATCTTCAATAATCGGCTTCTGTTGACTCGCAATTTCTCAACATAAATCAATATCTGTGAATCTACATTAAATTCATGTCCTAGATTTATGTGCTATTATGAAAAGCTCAATATCTTTACTCTGAAGTGTGATTGGTTAAGCCTTCTAGATAAAAATCAAAATTTCTGTAAGCAAAAATAGTACACGTCAGATTAAATTGCAACGAATAAAAGAAATAATTACACGGAGAAAAATTAATATTAGTATTTACTATACGAAAATATTAACTCCTACTATCTGGAATGGTAATAAAATTAATTAGTCCCAAATTAAAAGGTGTTATCATTGACAATTGTACTAGTTACTATTAATAATGGTAACGATTACTATCGAAAATGATAATTGTAATTATTAAAAATTATAACTGCTATAATCGAAGATGGTAACTGTAACCATCTCAGATTGTAAAAATTCTGAAAGAAAAAATAATATAAATTTATTTAATTTAATTCTTTATTTGCATCCATATTTTAGTTATGAACATTTTTTCCTTTAAAATATTAAAACAAATAATAACACAATCGTTTAAATCCATATATGATAAAAATTTCAAAATATTAGAGCTGTTATTGATTATTTTGAATGATTGACTATGATTATCAAAATAGCAATCATCCAAGATTTGGGTTACTAAAAAAGTCTTATTATTATCAATTATTAATATTTTTTCACAAAATAAAATAATGAAACATCATTTAATGGTTCCATAATAATTAAGTTAATTGTAATCCTATCATCTATATTATTAAGAGAATATCATTAAGAGAAAATACTCTATCTCTAGATTCATAATTAATAAATGACCTTATATCTTGTAAATTATTGACATTTTTACAGATATAAGCTCACTCCGACATTATACTCATCGAGACCTTTCATTTGAGTACCCACATCAATTTTTCATATATTTATATATATTATATATATGTATATATGAAAAATATATAAAAATTCATGTGGGTACTCAAATAAAAGATCTTGATAAGTGTAACATCGGAATGAGCTTATATCTTTAAAAATGTCAATAGTTAAGAAATGACATTGTATCTTGTAAACCATTGATATTTTTAAAGATATGAGCTCACCCCGACATTACACTCATCGAGACCTTTCATTTGAGTACCCACTTGCATTTTTGATATATTTTTCATATATATATATATATATATATATATATATATATATATATATATATATATGGGTCATTCCACCAAATAAGAACATTTTTACGGGGCGACCCTCGCGGATTATGTTTAAAATTTATGGAGGTGTTCTCTATCATAAGACAAACATTCCCTGAGAGTTTTAGCTCTTAATACGCAGCGGTCTTGAAGTTATGATTTTTTGAAATTTTGGAAAAAATTTTTTTTCAACTTTTTCGTCAATTTTTCTGATATGAAAAACATTTTCAAACAAAATCGACAAACATTGTATTTTGTAGGAAAAATTCTCAGCTTTTGAATGAAAATATTTATTTTTTCATAAACTTATCAGAAGATCCTTAAAAATCGAATTAAAGTGGAAAAATTGATTTTTTTCGGTGTGCAGCCCAAAATTCTTCAAACTTGAATTTTTTTTCTGAAAGCTGAGAGTTTTTTACACAAAATATAGCATTTTGCCGATGTGCATATTTTTTGTTTCGTCACAATTAAATTAAATGTTAGATTCACTATGCAGTAATATAATTCAGAATAGTAATATAATTTTCTCTTTAATACTAAAATTATAGTACTCAGAAATTTTGAACCACCTGCTTAAAAGATGAGTCTATACTTCGTCACTTATCATGCAGATGGCGCTCACAACTCCCTCTATTTACTTTCATTTTGTGATTCTGTCTTGAGCGATTTCTTTTCGGATCGTTTTTTTCTTAACAAAAATATAATTGCTCAAGTTTTTAAGTAATAATTATTGCGTTACTTTGATATTTCATCGCCATGAGTAAACGTATACGGTCAGTAAATTGTTGTAATCCTTTCAATGAGTCACGTAAGTAACTAATACAGTGCACTTGACCTCTTATGTATAACCTCTACGTAGAACCAATTAAATTAATGGCCTTGTGTTTAATATTGACTTTTGACATCTAATTAAACGAAACTTTTAGATAAAAAAGGAGTTAAAGATTTAAGAAAATTTCCCGACGAAGATCGTTGGAAATTTCCTGACTTAGATGACACTTCAATGTTATGTGTGCGTTGTCGATTCCGTGTCAAAGAATATATTCCGCCGGCATCAGAGGAAGAGGAAATTATTTCAAGTAAAATTGGTGTTGAAAGTCTGAGTATATCAGCTAAAATTTGTACTCAAGGAAGCAGTTTATCTCGAACTGTCAGTAATTTTAGCGACAATCTATGTGATTACAATGATCATTCTTTAGAGCGATTTTTGAAAATTCCTCTTATTGAAAAAGACAGGTAAAAATTTTCTATTGATTAAGTTTTTCATTTACTGAGTGAAAACTTACTTAATTATTTTTCTATGCGTTCAATTTAAGGTTATATTCTGAAAAAAATTATGGAGTGAAAAAACTTGATGAGAGCTATGCTGCCCTAGAGAATAAGTTCCAATCATAATTTGGAATAGTACCTGAATCTACCTACAGAAAGATTAATCAAGATCATTGTTCCATGATAGCTAAAGTGAAGAAATTATATAACGCTGAAAGTGACAAGTAAATTTTTTTAACAATCGATCATTTTAAAATATCTTCATTTTTTCATATTAATACGATCGATCGTTTGCTTTACAGATCAATAAAAAAGAAGCTGCTTTCAATTTTACCCGACAGTTGGGAAGTCAGTCGTATTGCATCTGAATTTAACTGTTCTCGAAAAATGGCACTGAATCTTAAAAATGATATCAGTGAATCTGAGAATGTTGATTTAGACTCTGGTCAAATGACTACTAATACTTTGAATTCCACAAAAGTTCCAGGCAATCAGCCGCTTAAGTTAGATGTAAAAAAACTTGTCATTGATTTTTATGAAAGCGAAGAAAACTCAAAACAATTAGCGGGCATGAAAGATTTTAAATCTGTGAAGGATTGTGATGGAAATCGAACTAGGGTACAAAAAAAGTTGATTCTTTGTAATTTAAAAGAATTGTACCAAAGCTTCAAAGCGCAATATAATTCAGTGGCAATCGGATTTTCTAAATTCGCTAGTTTGAGGCCTACTTATTGTATTCTTGCTGGAAGTAGTGGTACACACGTCGTATGTGTTTGTACTATTCATCAAAATGTAAAATTGATGTTAGAAGTTACTTGTGTATTTGACATTCTCTATCATTGTACTAAAACTAGTTATTAATCTTATTACATTTATTCCATTTAGGATGTAATTTTCCAAAATTTGCGAAAAACACCGATTGGGTTGTAGAATCTCAGCCAATTTACAAAAATTTATTAAATAAATTAGTTTGTAACAATCCAAAAAAATCGTGCTTTCCCAGAATGTGCAATAGTTGTCCAAATAATGAAGAAATCGCTGATTATTTTCGTGTGTCGTTTAATGAATCTGATGTTAATGAAATCCAATATAAAATGTGGACATCAACAGACCGTTGTACTATTGTGAATGTTACTTCAGATTCCGAAGACTTCATCGAGACTTTAGTGACGCAACTTGATAAGCTTTTGAAACATGATTTTATTGCGAAAACACAAAGTCGATTTTTTTCTGATACAAAACTAAATTTAAAAAGCGGGGAATTCGCCGTAGTATTTGACTTTGCGGAAAATTATGCATTCGTTGTGCAAGAAGCAGCTCAAGGCTTTCATTGGAATAATGATCAAGCTACTATATTTCCAATGGTGATTTATTATAACGAAAATGATACTATTAAGCATTTGAGCTTTGTTGGTATTTCAGATTGTCTTAAGCACGACACAGTTTTAATTTATTTATTTCAAGAGCAATTGATTGCCTTTCTTAAAAAAGTTTGCTGTCATCAATACGATTTTTACTTCTCTGATGGAGCTCCACAACAATTCAAAAACAAGAAAGCATTTACAAACTTATGTTATCATTATGCTGACTTCGAAATCAACGCTGAGTGGCATTTTTTTGCAACTGCCCATGGCAAAGGACCATGCGATGGTCTTGCGGGTTCATTAAAACGATATGCTGCTAGAGCTTCATTACAAATGAACAATAAAGAGCATATACTGAAACCACAAGATTTGTTTTCCTGGGGAACGAAAAATTTTACAAGCGTTGACTTTACTTTTATAGCTAATGACGATTATTTAATAAAAAAAAATGTGTTAGACGTACGATATTCTCAATCGAAAACGGTGAAAGGTACACAGTCATTACACACTTTTGTGCCTTTAAAAGATGAAATTGGTTATGCTTTCATTAAAACTGTGTCCACATCTCAAAAAAGTTCAAAAATAAAAGTATTTTAATTATAATGAATTTGCGTTTAATTTAATTGTGACGAAACAAAAAATATGCACATCGGCAAAACGCTATATTTTGTGTAAAAAACTCTCAGCTTTCAGAAAAAAAATTCAAATTTGAAGAATTTTGGGCTGCACACCGAAAAAAATCAATTTTTCCACTTTAATTCGATTCTTAAGGGTCTTCTGATAAGTTTATGAAAAAATAAATATTTTCATTCAAAAGCTGAGAATTTTTCCTACAAAATACAATGTTTGTCGATTTTGTTTAAAAATGTTTTTCATATCAGGAAAATTGACGAAAAAGTTGAAAAAAAATTTTTTCCAAAATTTCAAAAAATCATAACTTCAAGACCGCTGCGTATTAAGAGCTAAAACTCTCAGGGAATTTTTGTCTTATGATAGAGAACACCTCCATAAATTTTAAACATAATCCGCGAGGGTCGCCCCGTAAAAATGTTCTTATTTGGTGGAATGACCCATATATATATATATATATATATATATATATGAAAATGTAACTCCTTACTTCAAAAAATTAGGTTGGCTAAAGCTTGGAGCAAGACGAGACTATTTCATTGCCTGTTTGTTTTATAAAGAAATTCGACTAAATTATCGACAGCTATTTAGCTCAAAATTAAATTTTTTACCGGTGGTATTGCGTAGAGGTGATGTCAGAGAGGACTATCTCCGCCTACCACAGGCGAACTGTGTCATGTATGACAATTCATTTTTAGTTCATGGCATACGAATTTTGAATGCTCTGCCAGCTGAGACTGTGGCTGTGGATAATTTGGTTGAATTTAAAAATGCTTGCTTCAATCATTTCTTTCAATGTGATACTTAAATTTGAATTAAATTAAATTATATTTAAATTCGATTTTCACTTTCAATTTCAATTGGAATTTTTGAATACCTATGCGTCTTAGATTTATTTGTAATTATTTTAATTATTACTCTGAATTATTGCTTTAAATTGATATTAAATTAAATTATATTTTATAATTATAAGATCTTTCTGTCTATCACTAAAAAGCTGTATGTGAATGTTTCATTAATTAATAATTAATTTGTACTTAGTTTTACTATAATACGTAAAAATGTAAATCAATGTATTATTATTGCTGATGGTCCTGAGGGAGCTTAGGCTCTAGAAACAATAAAATTTATTATCTATATATATATATATATATATATATCTGAAAAATAAATCAAAAATGCAAGTGGGGACTCAAATGAAAGCTCGTTATGATTGTAATATCGGGATGAGCTTATATCTTCATAAATGTCAATAGTTAAGAAAGTAAAGTACTTTAACGAAAATTATTATACAATTAAGCAAAATTTTATTTATTATAGTTTGCAATTCTTGGCAGTCACATAAGGACTGCAGGTTGCTAGTTTTGATAATTTGTGTCAATTTAATTAGTTAATTTAATTCAATGCAGAAGAAAAATTACATGCAGTCAAGCTGATTCGGTGCATTTCAAAATACGATACCATCAACTGGAGCAAAGAGTATGCTCTCTTTAATTGCAATTGTTAAAGGGAAAAATTTAATTTAAATAATTAGATAATTATGATTAATAATTAGTTTAAAGCTTCATTGTATTCAACATTTTTTTTTGAAAATCTTAGATTTTTTGAAAATTATGTTTTTTAAAAATTTTTTGTAATATTAAAATTTTTTTTTTTTAATTTTAATTTTTTTAAAATTTGAATTTTATTGAAAATTTTGATTTCTTTGGGAATTTCAAATTTTTTTTGAAAAATTTGGCGTTGAAACTTGTTTTAGACAAATAAAAATTTAAATATACATTCAATCCGAATTTAATCCCGATTTTTTGTGTACTACACTGCGCTACAACTGCTTTTAGTTCATTCAGAAATGCATCCACGCTAACGCAAATTTTTAATTTTTTAAATATTTTTTACTAGCTTAGATAGTAGCTATTATTA
This sequence comes from Cotesia glomerata, assembly GCF_020080835.1. Taxonomy (NCBI): domain Eukaryota; kingdom Metazoa; phylum Arthropoda; class Insecta; order Hymenoptera; family Braconidae; genus Cotesia; species Cotesia glomerata. Next base: position 20,550,669 of record NC_058159.1, on the reverse strand, counting down.
TTACTGATGGTAACTTTAACCATCAGGTTATATATTAGGAATTACGATTTTGATAATAGTAGTAACTAGTTAAAATAATAATAGCTATTATTACTGATTACCATCATAATAGTAGTAGTTACCATCAGGATGGTAACTACTACAATTCAGATGGTTTACATAATTACTTAAATAATATTTACTTCTATCGAATTCAGTTAATAGATTTTACCATAACTAGATAGTAAACTCTACTATAAAATTTTCTCCGTGTAGTTGTAGAACTGACGTATTTTAAAAAGTAGCGGTGGTGTATAGCTGCAAGTCGACAATCGACGCAAACCAGGCGTAGCATATACACACGAGCACAATAGCACAAGAGTAAAGAGATGAAGACGAAGAGAAGTGAGAGGGTACTGTTTAGCTCATGGATGTTTTTCTTAGCATCTATTTTCGTCGTTGGTATGCTCGCGTAATCACTCGTTTTAATCGCACCTCTTGTAGATATATATACATATATATGTATATATATATATATATATATATATATATATATATATATATATATATATATATATATATATATAAATACCATTACATTGTACCTATAAATAAAGTATATGAGATGACTTATATTCAGTGGTATGGTCAGTGACGATCAGCTGAGCTGAATTATTTCTACCCGATGGCGCTTTCATCTTTAGCCCATCAATGCACCGACTTTTCCGCCTCGCCCGCGCGTGATCTTATGCTTCAGTTATTACTTTCGGTAAGTACATATATTTTACTCGTAAGGCTGTTGAGCTGCTGCAGAAAAATTTTTTTTATTTTTTTAATAGTTATATTTTATTGCATTTAAATTCTTAATTTATTTGTTTTAAAATCGTACTAATACTTTATTATCGTACTTCTTATACAACACAAACGTTTTTCAAAGATCACTTTTCTTTCAGCTCGTCAAAATAATAAAGTTTTTTTCTCCCAACTGCAATTACCTCGATTAATCAAATACTGCATTCGTAGACTATTTTGCAGTACATGAATAATAATATGATATTTATGATGCCATTAATTATTTAATTATAAATAATTATTTATTTTGTGTAATGGAACTTCAATTTGTCGTGAGTTTGATTTGTGTTTGGCATGGTAATTACTGATCACAATAATAATATATTACGATGATATCAAGCATAGTTTTTATTTTTGTTAATTGACCAATAATTTAGTAGCCCTCTCAATTCATGTATTAAACCATGTAAAAAAAAAAAAAGAAATACAGTTATTTGACAATTACGATTTGACTAAATGAATAATCATAATCGTATTACTTTAAAAATGAATATAGGTACTGTCGACTGAACATGCTATATAGATAGACATGCTTAGTTGAAACGTAAAGTATATGTTATATATCGAACGTTCATGAGTCAAATAATCTATTAGATACATTACGATATAATTCACGGAAAAAAAATGTTGTTAAAATGACTATCCAACGTATTCTCAAATGACGTTTCCTTAAAATAACAATCCAGATTTCTAATTTAAGGATTAATTTGTTTCCCGTAAGCATACAGAGAATAGCTCTTGTAAATATATGTAGTTTCGTTAAAACAGGCAACTGTTTCGTTAATGTAAGAATCTGTATAGTTGAGACAACTAAATATTATGCCTAAAATAATTATACGGATCGTCGTTTTGACTATCTGCTGTACAGCTGAATTGGCTATACAGAATATCTCTAAGAAAAATGAGTATACGGCGTATAGTTAGAATGATACATATCCTCATTCTGACGATATTTTTTTCTCCGTGAATGAATGATTGGGGGTCAATTGGGAACAACCATGAAAAGTGTAATTTTATTCCTCAAACAATATTTGGAATTAAATTTGAAGATAAATCGAATTTCCTGATCAATTTAAGAATTGCAACTACCCATGAAAAAATTTTCTAATACGGTCTGATATGTCCGTATATAATTTTGGATGGGTCCATAGAAAAACATACGCTGTCAAAAGTTTGCGGAGTTAATGATTATCACTTGATTTACTCACTCTGAGACGGATTTAATTTATGTTATTTTTAGAATTCACTCTGTGCAGTGAAATCTTAATTTTTTCTTCTAAAATAAAAAAAAAGGAATAGTTGTTTCTCATTTAAAAATTATAAATTCCATACTTAGAGATTTTGAGAATTAAAAGTAATATAACCTTATGAGATTTTTGTGATGAGAACTTGAATTTTTTTTAATTTTTAATTTGTTCATTCTGATGAAAAAAAAAAAAACCGAAGTATGAAACTTGTTTCAGATAAATAAAAATAGTATATTACACCCCTTGAGAAGGAAAATAAGAAAAGCCTCAGATCACATGTAATTGTTGGCCGAGGCGAAGCCGAGGTCAACAAACATGTGATCTGAGGTTTTCTTTTTTACTTCCCAAGGGCTGTATAATATTTTTTTGTCCGAGGAAGGAGGAAAGCGGCAACTTTGTTTAGCGCAGTGAGACCAAAGTTGCCACTTTCCGCCCAGAGGGCAAAAAATTAATTTTTCTCACCTCCGGGCGGAAAGCGTCAACTTTCGTCCCGCTGTGCTAAACGAAACTTCAGACATTTTTCAACATGAAACTCATCGAATATTAAGAGATAGAATAATCGAGAAACCATTCGATTGGATAACCATTTTTTAGAAATTTTTGATAACGCTTGCACAAATCAACTGACAAAAAAACTACTCTATGTTGAGACAATGCAAATTGTCCTTTTCTTCTCAGCCCTCAACTGACTGTCTGAAAACCCTCGTTACCGACATTGGGTTAATTTTCTTAATTTTTGGCGGTAGAGTCTCGAAAAGAGTGGGGATAAACGGCCCCACTCGACAACACCAAAAATATTGAGGAGACTTCGATCCAACCCCAAACTAGCAATAACGCTAACTTTCTAACTTTCTATACTACTATTTATTAATTACTAATTAAACAAATTATAACGTTTTATGATATTCTAAAAATTCATTACTGTTTAATTTGAGTTCTATTATTATAATTGACTATTCAAGCATTTATAACACTCGAGAAATAATAAGTAAATTATTAGTGTGTGGAATAAAATAGTTATTTTGTTATAAATTGTGCATCATCATTACTGTAAATCTACCTATTCACTACGATCATTTCACATACACGTTCTTTGAAGGACGAATAATATTAAGGGACAAACTGATACTTCACGGGCTGCTGTGCTAATCAGGATCTTGTAAAACTATCATCGCTATATATTGTAAGTAATCAAAGAATATTTACTGGCACACGTGAGACTTCCTATCAGACTACGTACTCTTTCTATAACATTCTATTCATTCTAAACTTCTAAAAAAAAACTAAATACGTCATCCGTAAGGAAGCGGATTTCCGAGAGCTGGTGATCCTAATAAATAAATTTAGAGAATCAATTGACCAAATTCTTATCCGCGAGGTTTTGGTGAATTGATAAATAAAAATTTTATATTAAAGAAAAATTCTCATGTCTCAATGTATGATTACAAAATTTACTCAGATCAAAATGCTAATAGATCTTTTTGTTAAAATTTTAAAAATCTAAAAAATTTTAGAATACTAAAATCAAAAAAAAAAATTAGAAAAACGGTAGACCCTGAAGGCCATCCGTGCAACTTCCCGCTTATTCCATACCTAGGTGCTTAAAATTGCACTAATGATGTTTTTAAGCTCTCCGAGCTCAAAATACAATTTATGTGTTATTTTAAGCTCTTCGAGCTTAAAAAGATAGCTTTTCTATGCTTTTGAGCTCTTCGAGTCACACACACACACACACACACACACACACACACACACACACACACACACACACACACACACACACACACACACACACACACACACACACACACACACACACACACACACACACACACACACACACACACACACACACACACACACACACACACACACACACACACACACATATACAGACATAGTGGGGGTAGTCAGGGAAGCTTCCTATGACTTTAAAACGTCGAGATCTGAAAACTCGATTTTTGCAAAATGGGGTGAAAACAATAACTTCCCGATTTTTGAAAATCTTCGATTTTCTTAGCGGGAAGTTAAAAATTAAAATTTTCGCAGGTGAAAGTTATAATGATGATGATTATAATAATCAACCGTTATATGATACCGTCAATTAAAACAAAATATTTTTTCATTATCCAAATTTCGACAGGAACAAAAAGATTAATTTCGTCCCTTAGAAGATTCCAGTGCTTGTTTCTGCCTATTGTATTAGTTTCTGACTTTCAAACTCAGCTCTGTTGAAACTGTATCCGTTTATCGCAAACTCCGGAATAACTAATTAAGCTCAAACATGAGTTTTCGGTTTAGAATTGTTGCATTGCTATTGATCGATTTCATTAATCGTCTTATTTTATCGTTTGCAACACAATGTAGTCTTATCACTTTTGTAACGACATGTTTCAATTTCTTTCATTGTTAACTGATGTTACTGTTCTATATAATAAAAAAAATTTGAATTGGATCTATTGTTTGAAGAAAAACTTAAACCTTCAAACTAATACGAATGAGAACATTGTCCGTAATATAAAATAATAGATTAAAATATACTTTGTCTATTTCTTACAAGTGATATTCAAGTTTTCTATATTACTTTCTGATTTATTTCATATACTTATTTCCGTCTAGTGATCGATAAAAGTAATTTATGTGAAGTTATATTGGCCTGACATTTTCAGAAGAATAAAAATATAAATTTATTAATAAATAAAAATAATAAAATTTAATTTTCACAACGTTTTAAATTAAATTACCATTTTCCTATCTCTGAGAGAAAAATATCAGGCGTTTAAATAGCAGTTAGTTGAGTAATAAGTAATGTGAACTAATGACTTCCATTTGTTTATCGTCATACATTACATTCAACCACTTACAGTTGATTAAATAATAATTTATATTCTTAAGTAATAACCACAGAAATTATACTGACAGTTTTAACATAATTCTTATCAAAAAATCATTTTCTTAAATTAATATCGAAATTATTAAACTAAACCAGAACTATTTTGAATTTAAATTTAAAAGTAATATTGTATGTGATTTAGAGTGTAAATATAATTTTTATTGGAGTAAGGACAATTATTTCGTTCGCTAGATCATTTGTTTAGAATTCATGACCTCATGAACCATCGGTTAGATAGGAATTTCGGAAGAAAGTAATGGTGCACTGATAGAAAAAATGACTTGATTAAAGAAAAATTTTTTCTTCAAAATGTCATTTTTGTTTTAAATAGTTCAATTCTCTTCACTGAAGAAATTGATTCTTGAATCAAAGAACTTGATTGTTTTCAAATAAGATATATACAACTTCACCCAAGAATTATTTCTCTTGGATTAAGATAGACGGTAACATTGGTTCTAGATGTTACCGACTTGTTCCAAGTATGGCGTGACTGTTGACTTAAAATATTATTTTATTTGTTTTAAGCATATAAATTTTGTATTTTTGCTACTCTCTGTATTAATAAATATTTTTCGGCATATAGAGAAATAAAAATTTTCTTACTTCAAAGTTTTTTGCTAACTTAAACTTATAACATTATAAATAAAAGATTAGAAGAACGGTTGACTTTCATACGTGAATTTCATACTGAAAATCACTTTTTTTTTATTTTTTTCGTCAACGATAACTCACGAACGAATTAACCAATTTTTACCCGCTTGGCGACGATTGACATGGTTTTTCAATGTTAAGAGCTGATTAGTTTTTGGAATCAATCGGGAAAGCCGTTTAAAGGTTATTCCAAAAAAACCACTTTTGAAAAAATTTTTTTTGTAGTTTTTTTGAGATTTCTCAGAATCTACCGGTCCGAATCGGTCCAAATTGTATTTAAAATTTAAGTTTGGCTAAGCCTGTTCGAATGGCGCCAACCGCGATGAAATCGGTCGAACCGTTCAAAAGTTATAAGCGGTTCACATACTCACACCCATTCATCCACCCACCCACCCACACACACACACACACACACACAAACACACACACACGTACGTAAGTACATACATACATACATACATACATACATACATACATACATACATACATACATACATACATACATTCATACATACATACATACTAGGGTGATTTTTTTGAAAATTTTTTTTTTGCTTGATGTCTCAAAAGTTTCTTTAGAGTAAGAAAAAGTTTTTCCCGCCTGAAAAAAATTTTTAATTCCAATTATAGATTAGCCTCAAAGGGAGGTCCTCTTTCCTATTTAAATAACATGGAAAAAAAATTTTTGTTTAAAAAAACGATTTTTTCTCGTGGAAAAAAAATAGTAAAAATTCTTTGACAAATGTTTCTTGTAAGAAATTAAATTCTCTACAAAATTGATTTGATATAAAATTTTCATAACTTGAACGGTTTAAAAGTTATAGGCCCTCAAAATTGAATCAAGTTTTTATGGATTGTACATGAATACATATAGAGATTTTTTTAATTTTCACTTCTTATCATCATTTTCAAACAAAAATAACATTATTTATGGGCTACCAAGCTTGGCGCACCGATATTGGACCATGCTTAGGCTAAGACTGGGTAATCAGCCTTGGCCAATCCAATGATTACCCGAGCCTGGCCCAAGATTGGTTCGACATAGAATGGCCGAGGCAAAAGAACCCAGCCTTGGGCCAAGACTGGGCAACCAAGCCTTCACCGGCCCAATGATTACCCGAGCTTGGGCCAGAACTGGATTCTCCAGCTATGGCTGTTGAATGGCAACCCAGACTTCAGCCAGAATTGGGTAACCTAGCCTTGGCCATTCAATGGGAAATCTAAACTTAAGGGGGTCTTCTAGTCTAGAGGCCCGAATTTCGAGCGTTTTTTAGCAGTCGATAAAAAAAAAAACATTTTATATTTTTTCTGTCCATTTTCTTATCATTTGTTTATTTATATTCAGAGTACACAAAATTAATTTAAAAAAAAAAAAATTTTTTTTTATCGAGTTATGCGCCCTTGAAGTAGAGGGGAGAAAAAAAAAGGCCGTGTCTTCGTAGCTATGATTTCTACCCTTGTAGTCATTTGAAAAATAAAACAATGATGGATTCTTGATAAATATGAATGTCGCTCTCGCATGAACCAACAAAACTGAAAGAAAAAAATTTTTTTTTCCAAAAATGGCGGCTACTTAAAAAGAAAGGTCAATTTTTTCAATAATTTTTTAACTTGGTCGAATTTTTTAAAATTGTTAAAAATTTCAAATTTTCATTTTTTGTTGGTTCATGCGAGAGCGACATTTGTACTAATCAAGAATCCATCATTGTTTTATTTTTCAGATGACCACAAGGGTAGAAATCATGGCTACAAGGTCAAGGCCTTCTTTCCCCTCCCCCTCCTCTACTTCAAGGACGCATAACTCGATAAAAAAAATTTTTTTTTTTTTAAATTATTTTGTGTACTTCCTGAATATAAACAAACAACTGATAAAAAAATTAGAAAAACGGTAGACCTTGAAGGCCATCCGTGCAACTTTCCGCTAATTCCATACCTAGGTGCATAAAACTGCACTAATGATGTTTTTGAGCTCTCCGAGCTCAAAAATACAATTTATGTGTTATTTTAAGCTCTTCGAGCTTAAAAAGATGGCTTTTCTATGCTTTTGAGCTCTTTGAGCTCAAAAGTCTGATAGAAGTTTCATAGAACAATATTTTTTTAATTTTCAAACCGTACTAACTTTTGAATGAATCAACCGATTTTCACGCGGTTGGCAGTATTTGACGCAATTTTTTTAGTTTCATGAAGAATCTTCAAGTTTGAATTGATAAAACTAGGAAATTTGGAGTAATTCCAAAAAAACACTTTTTTTGGTTTTCTTTCATTCATGATATCTCTTAAACGAATTGACCAATTTTGACCGGCTTGACGGCGATCGACGTAATTTTTTCATGCTAATAGCTAATTAGTTTTTGAAATCGATCAGTGCAGCCGTTCAAAAGCTATTCTAAAAAATGTCGGAGTTATGTTAAAAAAACACTTGTTTCCGAATATTTTATCGAGGATATCTCTCGAACCAATCGACCGATTTCTACGTTTTTCGCGGCAATCGACGCAGTTTTTTAAGCTCTAAAAATAATTCAATATCATCAAAAACGATCCGAGAAGAAATGACGAAGTTATGTCAAAAAAACACTTTTTTCGGTTTTCTTTCGTTCACGATATATCGTCTCTCGAACGAATCAACCGATTTTGACCGGATTAGCGACGATCGGCGTGGTTTTTCAAGCTTAAGGACGGATTACTTTTTTAAGTTGATTGATAGAGCCGTTTAAAAGATATTCCAAAAAAACCACTTTCGAAAATGATTTTTTTCTTATTTTTTTTTGAGATTTTTAAAAATTTCTCAAAATCTATCGGTCCGAATCGTTTCAAATTCTCAGGAAATCTAAGTTTGAGGGAACTCTTTAGAACGCCGTTTAGTACGTTCCGATCGGTTCAGTCGTTCAAAAGTTATAAACGAGTCACATAGTCACACACACATACATAAATACATACATAAATACATACATACATACATACATACATACATACATACAGACGTAGTGACAACATCGCGGGGGTAGTCAGGGAAGCTTCCTATGACCTTAAAACGTCGAGATCTGATGAAAACTCGATTTTAGCAAAACGGGGTGAAAACAATAACTTCCCGATTTTTGAAAATCTTCGATTTTCTTAGCGGGAAGTTAAAAATGGACAGTAACAATATCAAATGCTTTTTTTTTATCGACTTCCAAAAAACGTTCGAAATTCGGGCCTCTAGACTAGAAGACCTCCTTAATGAATCATTAAGTAATAGAATTTTGAACTGTCAATATTTATTGTTTAACGAATTTTTGTTATTTATTTTTGCATATCATCACAATTGATATGGTCTTAAAAAAAAATTAAAATATAATTAATTTACAGAACGATGTTCAAAGTCTAAAGTAATATATAAACTTGATTCTTGCATTTTTTGAACTAATAAAAATTTGTAAAAATTAGTTAATTTTCTTCAAAACACAATATTAAATAACATAAATTATATAAATAATAAACCATCACACTTCGTCACCATATAGATTTAGGTCATACGAATGATGAGACTTACATTAGCTTATCGATGTAGGTGTAGGGGTTAGCTGTCGGTCTGGCAAGCACGCAGCTCAAGTTCGAATCTCGGTTAGAACACATGCGATTTTCACTTTATTTCTATAATCAGCGTAAGTTAGGTTTAAATTAAGAGTCAAACGGTCTAAACTTGCGTTAGCTCCACATCAAAATTAAAATAAAAAAATCAAAAATTATGTCTTTATCATTTTTTATGGCATGGGCTAGAATTGAAAATTAACTGTGGCCTAGTCCTGGTAACCAGCTATGGGCGTGGTAACTAGGCTTGGGCCATTGTTATCTTTCCAGACTTAAACCAAGATTAGGCCAACTCTGGCTTACAAGCCCGGCCTAGAGTTCTGCATAGTTAGGCCAGGCCTGGGCCCGTCGCACTTTTCTACATGGGTACAGCCTCAAGCTCGTAACGTCATTTCAAGCCGTCGGAAACCCTACCATTGCGCATATGTATCGAAAATAATTCAATTTGATTGTTTAGTTGCAGACTTGTACAATATTAGATTTTAAATATAAACATGTAGGAATAAATATTTAAAAGTATATTTTTTCTTATATTATGCTATTTTACGGAGTAAAATCATTCCAACGTAAATCTTAATATCATTGGAAAGTCTGCAACAAGAATGTTAATATTCAAGTTGTTAAAAATTTATCTTATTATACGGTGAATCCTATGTTAGAGTCTATTGATAAAAATACGAATGTTTATAATGTTAAATATATTTTTATATATATTTTTAAAGATATAAGCTCATCCCGATGTTACACTCATCAAGAATCTTAATTTAAGTACCCACATCATTTTTTCATATATATATAAATATATGAAAAATTAATGTGGGTACTCAAATGATAGGTCTTGATGAGTGTAACATCGGGATGAGCTTATATCTTTAAAAACGTCAATAGTTAAAAAAGTACAGTGCAATTTAACAAAAGTCATTATTTAAGAAAGCAAAATTTTATTTATTTATAGTTCACAAGTCACGGCAGTCACATAGAGACTGCAAAGTTGCTAGTAATAGTTATTAAATTTTCAAAGTTATAAATAATAATACGGAATAGTGTAAAACAGTAAATTACACTGTGTTAAATTTACACGAGTGAAAATTTCACACGGAGGAAATTTTACACCGAAATTTCACACTTACACGGCGGTGTAAAAGTCCCTGGGTCCAACTTTAAACCGAAATTTTTTACAGTGTGGTGTTTTATTAAACTTCTATCAGACTTTTGAGCTCGAAGAGCTCAAAAGCATAGAACAGCTAACTCTTCGAGCTCGAAGAGCTTAAAATAATATATAAATTATATTTTTGAGCACGAAGAGTTCAAAAACGTCATGAGTGCAATTTTAAGCGTTTAGGTATAAAATTAGCGGGAAGTTGCAGGGATGGTTTTCAGGGTCAACCGTTTTCCTATTTTTTTTAACTGTATCCAACTGGTGAAGTGGAATTGTTGTTTTTCTGTGGACTATCATACAATTGGAAAAATAACACAAACATCTATTTGTCTACTAAACTTCGTATCCAAAACGAAAAGATCATGATTATTCTCTATTATTCAAAACTCATAAATTAGAAGTATAGGAATTCTCCACTAGGTGTACAATAACTGTTTGCTGCTATGATGTATTACATTTACAAATTTTAACATTGAAATATTAACATATTAATATTAACATTGAAATATTAAGTGCCTTATTAAAGAGGTTGAAGGAATAAAATATCTATCCGATGATATTTAAGTGAAATGAAAATATTAGCTTATCATTTTTATTTAATTATATATATTTAATATTAATTATTATGTGATTAAATTCAAAGACTAAAAAAAAAATTAAGTCTCTCAGAAAAGTTTAAATATATTACGTCATATATATACCACAGCTAGGATGTACAAACTTAGTCTCTATTCATGAACTTGAAATTGGAAATCTCGACTGGAGAAAGGTTGAATGGATTCATACATATTTTTTCTATATACTTTTTACGTAGTGATGTTAATGATAATTTGCATAACATATCAGGTAATTTAACTACCGGGAATACTTGAACTAATATCAAATTGGGAGTTTGTCTCTTACTACTTAAGTTTGATGTCGATAAACGTTCGAAATGATAGCCGATGCAAAATACACTTGGCATTTTCTCAACCCGCAAAATTGCTAGCAGGTAAGATGACGTCAGTCTCACGAGGTGGAACACATTGCAGACAAACCGGTTGGCAGGGCAGGTCGAACACGAAAACCGCTAGACGCGACCTCGACTCCGATGAAATGTCTTTACTCTGGAGTTAGGGATATTTAACGTGCAATGAGAGTTAACTTTCCATTTATTTCTGGTTGATCTTTGGTTTTTTGCTTTCAGCTCTATAAAATTAAGAGAAGTTTAACAAAGTGCTAATATTATTCATTTCAGTGCATTCCAATGATATCTAATTGGGTTATTTATTACTTCAACTTGGAACTTATATATATATATATATATATATATATATATATATATATATATATATATATATATATATATATGGGTGTGCAAAATGTAACTTCCGTGAAGAACCTTTTAAAATTGGAATTTTGAGTTCCGCTTTTAACAGCAGCTGTGTTTAGGCATTTCCTGAGATATTTCGGGGTGAGACGGTAAAATTGATTTTCATAGAATTTTTTAGCAGAAGATTCAATTGGGCACTTCCGGCCAAATTTTGAATTTTCAGCGAAAGTGCCCAAACTAAGCTCCTGTTAAAAAGTTCTATGAAAATCAAATGTATAGAATTTTTATTTCTAGTAGGATAGGATTTTTATTTCTAGTAGGAAAGGATTGAGAAAGGAATGTGGAGAGGATCATCTTAATGTGAGTTTATAGAATATGCGAGAAAAAATTATTAGATAGCTCGGACTGGGATTCGAACCCAGAACCTTCCGAAGACATGTCGGCTACTCTACCATTTGAGCTATCCGGTCTATACTAAATTTTCTTTCGCCTATTCTTTCCCGCTTCACAGCATTATTTATATTTATAAAAATGCTTACCGTAAGATGGACGGTGTGGCTTAATGTATATAGAATAAGCGAAAGGAAATTTAGTACAGACCGGATAGCTCAAATGGTAGAGTAGCTGACATGTCTTCGGAAGGTTCTGGGTTCGAATCCCAGTCCGAGCTATCTAATAATTTTTTCTCGCATATTCTATAAACTTACATTAAGATGATCCTCTCCACATTCCTTTCTCAATCCTTTCCTATCAATATCCTGTTACGTGAACGTGGAACGCTTCACGTAATAATTACCGTATCTCCTATTCTTTCCCGCTTCACAGCATTATTTATATTTATAAAAATGCTTACCGTAAGATGGACGGTGTGGCTTAATGTATATAGAATAAGTGAAAGGAAATTTAGTACAGACCAGATAGCTCAAATGGTAGAGTAGCCGACATGTCATCGGAAGGTTCTGGGTTCGAATCCTAGTCCGAGCTATCTAATAATTTTTTCTCGCATATTCTATAAACTCACATTAAGATGATCCTCTCCACATTCCTTTCTCAATCCTTTCCTACCAATATCCTGTTACGTGAATGTGGAACGCTTCACGTAATAATTACCGTAACTCCTATTCTTTCCCGCTTCACCGCATTATTTATATTTGTAAAAAATGTGGAACGCTTCACGATTTTGCATGTCATCCTACTACTTATATTTCTACCACACCTAGTACTTACAGACGGAATCCTAATACTATAAAAGGACGGTCAAATAGAATTTGAGTCTCTGTCGAAACTTCTGAATTGACAGATGTCAAGAAAATACTATATCGATTTGACGTTTTCCATTCTTCATTTAAAAATTTAGACTGAGCTTCTGTTAAGGGATGTGCTGAGTTATGACTGGATATATCAAACAAATTTTTAAGCCGATTTGTAAATGTATGCTCTTTTATTTTTTGACTCTGTTTTATTTTTTCTATTTTTCTTAAAAAGTTCCCACTCTCGATAAACTTTCATGATTTTAGAAACAGCGTTATATGCTTGACACACTGGGATACCAGTAGGTTTCCAAACTTTAAAAACATCACGAATCACTTGATTAAAACACTGTCGAATTGTAAGGTTAGGATCTATGTGTTTGTAGAAAAATAATTGCAACACTTTTCTTATACTCGGTAATTTCCGTTGACTTAATTTTTTACATGAAAAACCAAGCAAATAAATTTTTTTTGTAGCAATTTTACTGATGACAATCAAAAGTACTAAAAGATATAAACAATATACAACGAGTTTTTGAAGATATGTGTCACCGACAATGACGATTTGACAACTATACCGTATGATCTAGACATCATGAGTGCTGCCACCTACACTACGTACTAAAAACCATTTTCGAAATTTGTAATATATAAAAATTCAATGCTTACTAATAGTTTAAGTAAAAATTTTGAGGATTGTGCAAAAAAAAAAAATAATTACAAGCATTCTTCAAATTTCGAAATTTAGTAATTTTTAAATAGCTGTAATTAGTCTTTATGTAAAGATAATCGTACTTTGTCATAGAGTTTTGTAAAGCTCGAAGACTCTACTTGAAAAATATAAAATGGTTTTTTATAAAAAAAATTGCGTAAATTATGTGTAAATTCAATTTAAAACAAAAAACGATTTTTCCCATGTTAATTAAATGGGAAACTAAAAAAACAATAGCGACCCCTTAGAGTTGAGCTATAGGGCTCGTGTTTAGTGAGAATTTTTTTTATATCAAATAGAAACATTTGAGTGGGTAAGAGTTAAAAAAAAAATTAAAAATTTTTTTTGAATCACCCTAATATATATATATATATATATATATATATATATATATATATATATATATATATGAAGTGTTATATATATATATATATATATATATATATATATAGGAAATATTTCAATTTATATTGATAAATTAAATAGTTGTTAATTCATATCGATTTGTGACGAAAACATTTGAGTAGGTAGATTTCTTTTATGGTTGTAACGACAAAATTAAAAAGATCTAATATAAATGACGTAACGATTTTGTTTATCAAAACATATGTAAATAAATAATGTTTTTGATGTTGTGGAAGTCAGTATTTGGTTGTATTGATAGAAAAAACAGTTTCAATGCTATGATATAAATATATGCAATAACATTGTAATGAAAACTCTATATGGAGTTATGTACACATAAGTTTAGCTGTTATTTATAACAATGATATTACTTGACTAGCTGGTTTAAAATTACGTCGCTATTACATGACGTTACGTATCCATATTTGAAAAAGGTATAGCAGGCATGATTTCACCCATGTAGTCAAAACATTAATGTTAACGCCTTCATGTTTATCCGTCTTCGGTTTAATTTCCTTTCATATTTCCGGGCATCAAAGCATGTAACATTTTCACTTCCGGGAATTATGTTAAAGATAGTTTTTTAAAAATATAACAGTAGTAGATAAATGCACGGAATGTAATGAATTTGAATAACAGTTGATATTACAGTCAGTTTTTAAAATTCTGCAATTCTTAAAGTTTTTAAGTTTAAGAAGTAAAAAAAAAATTCTTCGCATATTTTTTAACTTGAAGAAGCTCTTTGAGCAAAAAAAAATCTTTTTAAATGATGGATTGTGTGTGAAAATGATGAACTGTGGAAATTCAATTAATTTTATTTGTAACTTTTTGAAATTTATTCTACCGATCATTGCCAAAATGTCAGAAAATTACCAATACTTGAAGCTCTTTTAAAAATCACAAGATCGATGCGAATAAGTCGATGTATTTAAAAGTAATCGAAGATTTAAACACATAAATTTCGTGCTGACAGTATTAAAAATAATTTTGGAGTACCTCATACTATTAAAATCAAAATATAATTGAATTTTTGAAAATAATGACTTGAAATTTTAAAAAACATAAAATCTTTGATTAATTCACTAAAACTAGAAATATAGTATATTACACACCTATAGGGAATTAACGACTTTTAAGTCCAATTTTTACAAACGTAGCTTTAATGTTCAGGTGTCTCATGTAATTTTATTAGATTAATATATGTAGGGACCAGAAAAAATATAAATCGAGTCAATTTGAAAGATAGATGAATATTCATTTAGTACAGATGAAACAATTTATATATTTCAAACTGTAAATTTAACTAACAATATAATATTTCCGACAGCACTAATAACTGGAGTCATTTTAAACCGTTTAAATATTTATTTCTAACGATAATATACTATCCATATTTATAAAAACTTATTTTGGTTTTATTTATGTTATGGTATCAATAGATTTTTTAATTTTTCCAATCCCGAAGATTTGAATAATTGGTATCAGATTTTATATCTTTAAAAATTCGTAATTATAAAGTCAAATCTCAAATATACCCAAAAAAAAAATGTCATATATGGCCACATATTTTTTTTATCTTATCTGAGAATTGGCATTATTAGAACATATCTAGCTTAATTGTCGAGAAATAAAACCAATAATAACTCAATTCATTTTAATGCAAACAAATTATGTAATAGTAAGATATTCAGATAATATAATTTCATTTATCAATGCATAATCATAATCAACAAAAAATTTACATATTGTACTGGATAAACATTTTAATTTATATTATCTTAATTTAACACCATGCTTGGTGTAACTTTTATACTGTGGAAGTTGAAAATTTTCACACCAAATCCAAAAAATATTTTTTTACAGTCTATTAATCCACACGGTTTATTGGCGTTTGTTGTAATTTTCTTACAATCTTTGTGTTTTTTATAAAAATTGAGATATTTTTTCTTTAAAATATCAAGTGGGTTTGTGAATTTTCTAACCAATAGCTTAGCTTTGATAAGTTGAAAATAATGCACAATCTTAAAAGTTTTTTACTTAATGTGCCAATTAAACTACCTATTGGCACGTTAAAAATACTATATTTTTAATACTATATTTTTAACCTTCCGTTACTCGCGCTTTCTCTAGTGTCTCACTCGTATTCACACCAACTCTATTAAGTTAAGTAGTGTTGAGCAGCGAATCCCTCTATAACGCGAGTAACGAAGGGTTAAACAAATAAAGCTGTAAAACTTACAAACAATACTATTTATGAGTTCAAAAACAGTAAGAATTTTCTACTTAAAGTGGTTAATATTCATCATATTTTAAATGCTTTATAGTGTAAAAGATGCGTCATTAGCAATAGTACTCCGATAAATTTTAAATATCTCTCTTTATTTCCCGCAAGGAAAAATATACATGCAACAATATATTTTGTCAAATATTTTTTTTGCGCTAAATATATGCTTACTTGTACTTCGAAATATATGCGAATGCATTTATGAGTAAATATGCTGGCATATGTGTCTGCATAAATTTCAGGAGATATATGCGTACATACATGTGTGCATAATAAAAAGTTCTAATCAGCCATTTTTTTACAGTTATAAGTATTAACCCTCGGAGTACAATGGGGGCCGTTTTGACCCCAGAATTTTTTTTATCCAAAAACATTTCTCGAAAATAGGTTCGTTTTTAATTAACTTTTTCAACATTAAAAATTATTTAATTCAGGACAATAATAATTGTATTCAAAAGAGCATTGTTTTACCTCCCAAAAATGTAATAACCTGAATTCTGATAAAATGCATAGTTTCTAAGATATAATTCTTTGAAATTCAAGTGGGGTCAATTTGACTGCGTGTGTACTCTAAAGTTCTCTTCAGAGGTGTGTATTCCGAGAGTTAAAAAAAAGTAACGTATTTTTTAATTTCCCGCTAAGAAAATTAAAAATTTTCAAAAAAATAGGGAAGTTGTTGGTTTCACCCCGATTTTCGAAAATCGAGTTTTCATCAGATCTCAACGTTTTGAGATCCAGGAAAGCTATTCTGACTCATTTCACGATGACGTCAGTGTGTGTGTGTGTGTGTGTGTGTGTGTGTGTGTGTGTGTGTGTGTGTGTGTGTGTGTTTGTGGGTGTTTGTGGGTGTGTGTGTGTGTGTGTGTTGCGTGTGTCTGTAAACCTTTTATTTTTTTTGACTGATCGGAACATGGTTTATGGTAATCGAAAGGGTTCCACTCAACTTAGATTTCTTAAAAATTTGAATCGATTCGGCTCGATAGATTTTGAGAAATTTCAAAAAAACAAAAAAAAATTGTCGAAATCATATTTTTTCAAAATAACTTTTGAGCTGCTAAACCAATCGTCGTCATAACCTAATCAGCTCTTAACTTTAAAAAATCACGTCAAATGCCGTTTGGCAGATCAGAATCGGTTCATCCGTTAGTGAGATATCGTAAACAAATTTCGAAAAAAATGTTTTTTCCGACTTTTTAATAATAACTTCGGGATTTCTTAACTAATTGATTTTTCACCTTATACATGGTCTCTTGAGCTCAAAAAATTGCGTCAGATGCTGTGTCAAAAATTAAAATCTATCAAGGTGTTCAAAAGCTTTTCAAAAATTGAAGTGATGCTTTTACCAGTAATTTTCAGATTTTTTTCACGCAACTTCAACATTTTTTCTCGGATCGTTCAGTTAATAAGAAACAATCTTTTTTTGCTCAAAAAACTGCATCGATTACTGCAAACCGCATCGGAATTGGTGGATTCGTTCGAGAGAATTTCAATTGTTAAAAATTATAAAAAAGTGTTTTTCTACAGAACTTCAAACTTTTATTTTAAATCGTTTGAAAGGTAATAAATAATTTTTTTTGTGCTTGAAAAACTACGTCGGATTCTGCCAAGTCCCATCGAAAACAATTGATTCGATCGAAAGATGTCGAAGAGCTCAGAAACTTAATAAGTGCAATTTTGAGCGCTTAAGTATGGAATTAGCGGGAAGTTGCAGGGATGGCCTTTAGGGTCAACTGTTTTCCAAATTTTTTTTTCAACTTTTATAAATAATTTTTTTAATATAACAGAGAAAATTTGAGTAGTCAGAGAGTTTTACTTCCTTGAATGAGAAGTAAGTTTGAAAAACACGAATTCTGTTATTAAATACCTTGCTTTTTAGGCGGTTAAAAATTCGAAAATTTCAGGATTTATTAGTAAGTGTAATTCCTAAACCGTGAAAGAAAAAAATTAGCAAAATCTATCACAGAGTGGTTGGTTGGAGGAACTATTTTAATCGATAGGAATGCTTCATATATATATATATATATATATATATATATATATATATATATATATATATATATATATATATATATATATATATATATATATATATATATATATATATATAACTATATATATATATATATATATATATATATATATATATATATATATAGGGAGGGGAATGGGGTACTTAATAAATAGTGATGATTTTAAGGTCTTAAATACGCTGATTTTTCTCGTT
This sequence comes from Cotesia glomerata, assembly GCF_020080835.1. Classification (NCBI taxonomy): domain Eukaryota; kingdom Metazoa; phylum Arthropoda; class Insecta; order Hymenoptera; family Braconidae; genus Cotesia; species Cotesia glomerata. Next base: position 20,532,131 of record NC_058159.1, on the reverse strand, counting down.
TTCAGTCGTAATTAAAGAAAAATAATCAAATTTCAAGTTGCCGTAGAAAAAAAATTTTTTTTTTGCGGGCAAAATGGGCTACTCCCTGAAAAAGTGAAAAAAAAAATTTCTCCATCCGAAAATGAAATATCGTTAAAAAAAATAGTTCTCTTGAGAAAATTCTAGTTTTTGGAACTCCCGGTGAAAAAATTTTTAGACTCATAGTTCTCACGCAATTCAAAGTAATAGCACGAAAAAAAAGATTCGTAATTTTTTTGCACTCTCTTTCTTGGTTTAGGGATTCAGGAAAATTTTTTCAAGTTGAATAATCTTGTAGGCCTGAAGACACTGTAAATCCAAGTGTTTCAACAAAACACACATAAAGTGTTTTGTTCCTATCTTGAAGCATTGTAGTCACTTTTAAAACACTTTCATGTATTTTAATTTCCCATGTTAAATGTCCAATTGTAGTCACTTTTAAAACACTTCGATTTACAGTGAATCTTACTTTTTAAATTAAATATCTTATAAGCGCACCAAATGATTTTGAAGAAATTGGCGGCCTCTGACTCAGTTTTCTGAGCATTCATAGTTAAATTATGTCATCAAAAATAATTCGAGAATTAATTCGATGTTATTTGAAAGACACTTTTTTAAAATAATTAGTGTACGATTTCTCTTCAACACATCACCCGATTTTGATGCGGTTTGCAGCAGTCAATGTCGTTTTTTAAATTAAAGAAGAGTTGCTCAAAAGTTATGAGAGGTTTACACACACACACACACACACACACACACACACACACACACACACACACCCTGATAGAAATCCTCGTAGGAATATTAAGAGCTACTTCCTAGGACCTTAAAAATGTGGAGATCAGATTAGAACTAGATTTTCGAAAACTGGCATGGAACCAATGACTTCCCGATTTTTTTTTTTTTTAAATCATTTATTTGTAAAGTGAGAATTTAAAAATTTAGAAAAAAAAATCTTAGGTGTGAAAAAAAAATTATTATGATGCACAATGACGATAAAAATTACTGCACAGTAAAAAATTTTTCGTCCATGTGTCAAGTGTAAAAATTTTTGTGTAGCATATTACACTCTAGTGTGTAGAATTTTACATTCTCATGCGTTGATTTAACACACTAGAATGTAGAATTAACATTAGTTTGTGTAAAAACAGTCAGTAACACAAATATTTGTGTTAAATTTGACGAAAATTTTTTTACTGTATGTAAAAAAAATTAGATTAAAAAAATTTTTTTGTTTTTTAATTAAAAAAATTTTTTTCCTCTGAAATCGTAGGAAATGACGTCAAAATATATTTTAGAAAGCTAAAAGAGCTTTTTGGAAAAAAATTTTTTTTACGAAATTTTGGGGGTACCCCATTTTGCCACCCCTACCCCATTTTATCCCCCTCCCTATATATATATATATATATATATATATATATATATATATATATACAGTGTCCCAGAAGTAACGGACACCATTGCAGCATCTGATAAAAAAAATAATTCTGAGACGAAAAGTCCTTAGCCATTTTTTAATCACACGCATAGATAATTAATTATTAATTAAAACAACGTCCTTTTATGCGTTAGAGAGAGAGCACCAGTGTCCAGTCAAGTGCGTTCCAAACGAAGACGCTTGCACGTGTGAATGTGTAAGTAAATATGTGTGACTACTAGAAGCTAGTTAGTCATACAGTTAGTTCTGTCTTTATTTGGCACATACTTTACTGGACACTGGCACTCTCTCTCTCTAACACATAAAGAGACGTTATTTTAATTAATAATTAATTATCTATGCGGTTAATTAAAAAATGGCTAAGGACTTTTCGTCTCAGAATTATTTTTTTCATTAGATGCTACAATGGCGCCCGTTACTTCTGGGACACCCTGTATATATATATATATATATATATATATATATATATATATATATATATATATATATATATATATATATATGAACGCACATCTATGTACGCATATATGTATATATGTCAACTTATATGCACACATATACATCGGCATATAAGTCCTCTTACACGGAAAGAACAATTACCAACTGCACATACTCGGATAGTATACTCCGTGATATCTATAGTGAAAAAAAATTTCAGACTATAGTCAATATCCTTCAAAGTATACTAAATTATTTTTGGACTGTACTCAGTGAAGTCTTCGATTTAATCGATTAGTTTTTCTGGTTATATCGCGTAAAATTTCACGGGATATAATCTGAAAAATTATTTCGTGTAAATTAAATTATACTCGGTTGAAATTTGGATTATGCCCACGGTGACTCCGCCAATTTTTTTTCTAGCGCCTGCGCGTAAAGTGCTGTTTATAATTTGTGAGTTATAGTCAATCAGCATATTGGACATTAATTAAAATATAATCAGTGAAATATATGAGTGTGTGACTATTTATATATTTTGATATGTAAAAATATTTTTTTCTTAGCCTAACATTTTTAAGTTCGAAAAGTCTAAGAAAAGAAAAAAAAATTTTTTAACCCTAAATTATCGGAAAAATTGTGCTTTAATGCTCCCTAAATGTTTTTAATGTATGTAATAATTATTTAAAACAATATTTGACTAACCTAATATTTAAAATACATAATAGATATGAGAATGCTAAGTGCGCAGGCGCTAGAAAAAAAATTGGCGGAGTCACCGTGGGCATAATCCAAATTTCAATCGAGTATGATTTAATTTACACGAAATAATTTTTCAAATTATATCCCATGAAATTTTACGCGATATAACCAGAAAAATTAATCAATTAAATCGAAGACTTCACTGAGTACAGTCCAAAAATAATTTAGTATACTTTGAAGGATATTGACTATAGTCTGAAACTATTTTTTACTATATATATCACGGAGTATACTAATACGAGTATGTGCAATTGGTTATTGTTCTTTCTGTGTATATTTCTAAATATATGTTTCCATCTATATCAGCCTATATATTAACATATATGTGTACACTAGCTGTTACCCGCCCGCTTCGCTGGGCGCTTTATAAAATTGCATTTTTAGATCTAGACTTGAAATTTAATTAGAGTATTGTTTTGATTTGTACAGATTCCAAATGAGTATTGAAATTTTAGTTAAAGTCACTGCAAGTCTCATAAGTAAAGCTGAAATCTGTCTAGCTTCAATTGCAAAGAATTTTTTTGTTATTTAAAATTTTCTCAGTGACATCAATATTTTATAGAAAATAAATTTAGCATGTTTTTTACGAATTCTATTTAAATAAGTAGCCAAATTTATTTTTCACATACCCAGTGTTTGGAAAATGCATTCATTTTAATCAGATACATTCCCGCGATCACGCAATAAGAACAATTTATAAGTTATGTAATCAGCAAAAATAATATGTATATAAAATTCTTAATCCGTTGACCGAATTACTACATGTAATGTTAAGTTTTGGAAACCTAGCAATTACTTTTTTCCCGCTGCTAAAGAGACGTTTGCTGTAAGGAAATTTTTAGTAAATGTTATTAAATCTCAATAGATATGGTTGAAGTTTCATGTTTCAAAAAGTTCTAGTTTATAAACAACAACATTTTCAGTAGATTTCATAGATATCTAACTATTTTATTTCATGAAACCAATTAATTTTCAGATAATTATCATAACCAAACATACGATCAGCATATAAACATAAATTTTCGACACTTAGTTCACCAAAAATAATAAGCTTCTTTTTCTTAAACTTTTTTTAAATGACGTTAAATCAATCAAATATCAAGGTTATGTAATAAAAACAAAAGAAAATCGTATTAAAAACAAATGAATAAAAAATGAAAGTCTTTTGTTTTTCTTAGCGGGAAAAAATGTATGTAAAAGTAAATCGTAAAAAAAATGACAAATGGTTGATGAAATCCAAAAAATAAGTAGCCCATAACCATCTACGGAAAATTCTGCGTCGAATGGTAGCAGTCCCATCCCGATAGCTTCAGTAGTTTTGACGTCAACTTTAGTCAAATAAACCCTATTTCGCTTATATATATTACACTCACGCATCTGCCCACGCATCCGCCCACGCGTTGGTAGATGGAACTAAATTCTCAAAATAAAAAAAAAAAAAAAAAAAAAAAAAAAACGTAATACCCTTCCGATAAAAAAACAAATGAATTGAAGAAAAATGCTCGTCTTTTGTTTTTATGGGCGGAAAAAATGTTTATCTAAGTTAAATAGAAATAAAATGGTGAAGGATTGATGGAATTCGAAAAATAAGTAGCCTATAACCATCTACAATTCATTCCGCGTCGAATGATCCTAGTCCCATGTCAATATATTCAGTAGTTTTTGCGTGATTGACGGTCTACGAAACCCAATTTCCCTATATATATATAGATTAGGGTGGCCCAAAAAAACTGACTATTTTTTTTGTCTCGAGTGAAAAAATATTAGTTTTCGATGTTTTAAGAGCCCTCACCAAAGGACAGCTCAAAAAAAAATTTTTAAGAGGTCACTCCAAATTTTTTAAAATTTCAAAAATCGTCAATAATCGAACTTTTTTTTTTTAATTTTTTTTCTCGTTACGGTATAATTTTATAGACTAAAAAAAAAATAAGTTTCTGAAAGTTTCAGTTCAAAATTTAAATTTTGAAAGGTCGCTCATAATTTTTTTTTTTTCTTTAATTAGTCATATCGTCGACTTTAACTGTTGGGAGTGGTACGTTGGGGTCTTTTTGGTTTGTAAAAATCTTAAACTACGCGGCAAGGTCAAATCTCAACTAAGCTGGTTTCTAAGACCAGCTTGGGATTCGAATCCACGCTTGGAAGTTTATTAAATAAAATTATTAAATTAAAAAAAATTATTTTTTCTGTATTGTGCTCGATTTTTAGTTCATCTCGTGATGTATTTTTATCGATTATGGAACTAAATAAAAAAAAAAAAAAAAATGCATGGAATTTTAATTCGAATTGTAAAAGGTCGCTCGAAAAAATCTAAACTAATGCACTAATAAATTGAAAAAAATTATGAGTAACCTTTCAAAATTTGAATTTTGAACTGAAATTTTCAGAAACTTTTTTTTTTTTTAGTCTATAAAATTATATCGTAACGAGAAAAAAAATTAAAAAAGAAAAAAGTTCGATTTTTGAAATTTTAAAAAATTTGGAGTGACCTCTTAAAAATTTTTTTTTAAGCTGTCCTTTGGTGAGGGCTCTTAAAACATCAAAAACTAACATTTTTTTACTCGAGACTCAAAAAAAAAAATAGTCAGTTTTTTTGGGCCACCCTAGTGTACATATACAATATATAAACACATTTATGTTGACATTCATACATACATGTAATTCAACACATATTTAAAAATATATATCGACATATTTTTTTTGTGTGAATATATGCCGCATATATTTATGACATATATTTTTTCATACGGTCACTTGCATTTTTTCCTTTACTGTAAAAATTCTTGAATCGAAAATTTTCCGGTTTTGGAAGTTCTTTTAACACGTGGTAATTTTTTCAACCTTAATTCTCTGCTGCATATCTTTACTTGATTCTAGCTTAACATACTGAAAATACACGGAAAAAAAAGTGGCTTCAAAATCTCATCAGATGATACAAAAATTGTATCACCTGTGAACAACAGAGGTGATGCTAAATTTACGCCACCCGGTGATACAATTTTTGTATCTAATGTATTTTAAATGGGACTACCCGAGTCGAAATTTAGAGCCCATTTAGAACCTTCTAAAATCGGACCTATTCCGGACTTAGGGGCTCAAACTAGAGCCTGTTTCCATGTTTAAGTAGGTCCGGTTTTGGTCCCACAAGCGCTACAAATTTCCGTTTTCGGCGCTTTAGGGTTCAAAATCGGACCTGATGAAAATAAAAATTAGATCCGATTTTGAACCCCTGAGTCTTCTTTTATTGTTATTTTTTTATTAATTAATTTTTATTTTCCTTAGCTGCCACGACTAGCCCATGTCTGGTTACCAGGATTGTGCTCTAGTCAACTCTCAAGTCTGCCTCATGCTATTTGATAAGAAATAATAAAAAAATTAATTTTTTAAGCGTAATTTTTTTTTATTTGATTTTAGATGTAGAGCTAACGCAAATTCAGACTGTTTGACTTTTATTTAAACCTAACTTTCGCTAATCATAGAAATAAAGTGAAAATCGCATCCGTCCTATCCGAGATTCGAACCCGAGCCGCGCGCTTGCTAGACCGATACCTAACCCCTACACTATACGACCGATGAGCTACTATACATCTCATCATTCTCATAAGCTAAATCTATATAATGATGAAGTGTGATGGTTTCATATTTATATAATTTATGTTATTTAATATTGTGTTCTGATGAAAATTAACTATTTTTTACACATGGTTATTAATTAAAAAAATGAAAAAGTCAAGTCCTTATATTACTCTAGACTTTGTACATCACTCTGTGGATTTTCAATATTTTATTATGAATTTTAATATTTAAAATTATCAATATTAAAAATTTAACTGTAAATTATTAAATTTTAATTTTTTTAAAGACCATATCAATTTTGACGATATGTAATTGTTTTGGTTGAATAATAAATTTTCAATTTTAGCATTTGCTAACAAATATTCGTTAAACAATAAATTTTTACAATAATGTTGAAGAAATTCATCGTGTTAAATCAAGACGAAAAATTCTTGAATCAAATAAAATTCACTTAAACCAATATAAATTTCTTAGTTTAAGAATTTTTCTCTTCAGATCAAGAAGAAAAATGTTTTTAGTTAATAAATTTAATTTTTTAATTATTGATGAAAATTTTCATTAAATATTTGATAGAAAAATCAATTTTTAATAAATATAATTTTCGTGTCATTTTGAGTTCTCCGAGCTCAAAAATCTGATAGAAGTTTAATAAAACACTATTTTTTGAATTTTTAAACTGCAATAACTTTTGAATGAATGAACCGATTTCTACAAGGTTGGCGGCATTCGACGCAGTTTTTGAAGCCTCACAACGAATATTTCAGTTCAAATTGATCGAACTAGGAATTTCGAAGTAATTCCGAAAAAATACTTTTTTTGGTTTTCTTTCGACAACGATAACTAACTAACGAATCAACTGATTTTGACCGGGCTGGCTGCGATCAACGTGGTTTTTTGATGTTAAGAGCTGATTAGTTTTTAGAATCGATCGGTAAATCCGTTTAAAAGTTATTCCAAAAGAACCACATTTGAAAAAAATTTTTTTTTTTAATTTTTTTGAGATTTCTCACTTTTCTCAATATTTTAATTTCGATAGACACAAAAAAATTAATACCATAAACTCAGTAAAAGGCCAAAAAAAGTAAGGCAAGTTGAAAAACTCATATGATAAACATTTTCTGAAGGTGGCTTATTTTGCACCACATTTTTAATTTTTTATTTTCAATAAACAGAACAAATTAATGTCAAATACTCGGCAAAGAACTAAAAAAACGTAAAACCAGAGAAAAACATTAAGGATTTCAACATTTTAGTATTAATAGGTCCGTTTTGCCCCCCCCCCTCCCTTCTCTTACTTCATGATTAATTAACTTTAGATTTTCCATTGAATGGCCAAGGCTAAGTTATCCACTCTTGACCCAAGCCTAGCACACCATTAAATAGCCAGAGCTAGATGAGCCAGTCTTGGTTCAAGTCTGGTTCACCAAAGGAACGGCCGAGACTGAGTTGTCTAATCTTGGCACAAGCTTGGCCCCGTCGTTCAACTCTGGGGACTCCAACGCAGAAAAAAAGCTTCACTTGAGCCAAGAAAATATTTTTCATCCTAATTATTTTCTTGAGCGAAAAAAAAATTTTTTTTGACACAAGAAATTTCACTTATTCCAACAAAATTAATTCTCTTGCTTTATGAAATACGTATCTTGATCTAAGAAAATTTATTTAAGTTAAAAAAATCTTCTTGTTTTGAGAAAATTCAACCTCTTGCTCCAAAAAATTTAGTTCTTGATAGAAGCAAATTTTCTTGTCTTGAGAAAATTTCTCTCTTGCTCCAAAAAATTAAATATAAAGACAGAAGTAAATTTTCATTTACATTTTTATTGATTAGCATGTCAAGTGAGAAGATCAAATAATATTGAATCATTTTTTTGCATTCAATATGTATAATTGCACACTAAAATAATATAAAATGGGTATCAAATATTCAAGAGAAAAATTTTCTCACGGTGAGAAAATTTTTTTCTCAGCTGAAGTAAGTGGCGCTGCTTCCCTAAAATATCTAAAAATCTTGATAAAATACAAGAATTTATTGTAACAAGTATTTATGATAATTTTAATTAAGAAAAAATGACTTCCACCAAGAATAGAATTTCAAGAAAAATTTTTACTTCGGCCAACACAACTTCGGCCTTCCTTCAGGCACCCGAAAATTTTCTTGATCCAAGAATTTTGTTCTTCAGTCGAGAAATTTTTCTTTCTGTGTACATGGGTTAGTTCATATTATTTTACTTTTTTATTTTTAATAATTTATTTTTAATTTTTAATTTTTTATATCATGAATAATTTAATTGTAGTTAATAAAAATTTATGAAGACGCTAATGTTGTCGGACTTGAGGGTTCAAAATCGGTCCTCTGGGTGAATGTTCGGACCTGTGGGTTCAAAATCGGAGCTATGGGACTACACTAACTTGACGGTAATATTCGTACCCTCAAACCTTGAAATAAATTTTTCCAGACAATATTCTTTTAGCATTGAACATACAAAGTCATCGGCTATGTTATTATCACGTTTTTTTTTTATAACAAATTCTTAATTAATAAAAAAATACATACGACACAAAACATCAACAACAAATATAACCTATACAATATTCAGGCGCATACGTGTAGCGCACTCATAATTTACTTCACTGTAATGTGGAATCTACATCACGGTGATACAATATTTGTATCACCTCAAACCAAAACTAATGCCACTCGTACAATCGGATTTTTACATCATTAGTGATGCAATTTTTAAATCAACTTTTTTTTTTCCGTGTACGTGCTCAATATTGTAATGAGAAAGAAACTTTTAAATTAATTTTCCAATGTTTGAAATAAATAATTTTATATAGAATTTTATTTGTACAAAAAAATCGATTATCAATTTGATATTTCTTTATCTTTGATAAGACCAGAATATTTTAAATATAAGTAAAGTGAAATTCTATTGAAATTGTGAAAGAGGAAGACTAGAAATATAAAACTTGTTGGAAATTCATTTCTTCTATTTCATCTCGATTCGTTCTTGTTATTTTCTTTTCTCGCTCTTTTTGTTTTACTTTTACTTCCTTAGCTTTATTTCTGTAGGAAAGACAATATATTGCGCATATATTCTTTTATAATAGTTTTATTCAAAAAATAAGAAATTTTTAATTAAAAAGATACCTATAGAAAATAATGAGTTTTACGTATTATTTGCACAAATAAAAGTTTTTGAGTAATAAGTCTAACAGATAAAGATATAAAACATTTTATGTTTCATATAAAAATAATTAAAATATTTTTAGCGGATGTAAAATGTATAAAGTTACTATTGTACCCAATAATTTATATTATATGTATACTTCACTTATCTCATCAATACAGATTATAAAATAATTATAATTATGATAAAATTAACGATTAAATTTATGATTGATCCAACGGGTATTCATTTTCTCAAGTATTTATTATCATTCTTAGAATCATTTTTAATTTAATGTATTCCAATAAGACATGAATGAAAATATATGTATATCTAAGCTGAAATGTTATGATGAGGAAGAATCCATATCGTAGTCATACGAAGTCTTATCAAATCAGTAAAACTTTCAAGTAATTTACCATAAATCATCAATATCGTATGCTTTTGTGATTTACTCACCATAATGGAATGAAATTAAATTTTTCATAAAATACTTTATTTTTAAATGTGATTGATAACTATTGAAAACTTTTTTTTCTGCTTCAATTCGAAGTTCGTTTCACATACAGAAAAACAAATAAAAAGTATCAAACACCCATAAAAACATTTCAGAAATTACATTTTATCAGCGATGAAAGCAAAAGTTATAAAAGCGGAAGATTCAGTGCATAGGAAATATATTTAACAAAAATATACACACATACACTTTTATTTTGAATATGTATATTATGGATATATATTATTATTACGTACGTAATGTCAATACAAAGATTTTAGTTGAGTTCAAACTCGGAAAGTTGCCAGTAACTGACAGTTAGTCAAAAAGTAAACGCAGTGGCATATTGACATAAAAGATGCATCGTAATATTCAAATTACTCTTATACCTCATTCTGACGTCATTAATATTTCAAAAATAAATCTAAATCATTCGTAGTCATTTTATCAAGCTACATTAGCTAATGAAAATTCAGTAAGTTTCCATATTTTATTTATACTCACAATTACTATTGGTAAATATATTTTTTGAATAAAAAAATTTGTTTTGAAAAACGACCCGCTTTTCTGTTTGAGTTTTCTTGCACGTAGTTATTTGAATAACATTTTAAGGAGATCCACGCAAAGTAGTCAACTTTTTAAAACTTACTGAAAATTTGTGAATTCAATCTACGTAGCCTAATAATTAATAAAAAAGTTAAAAAATAGTAGGTTTCCGAGATACTTAATGAAATAATTAGGTTTGAAAACTATAATTTTTACATGTAGGTAAATGGAGATCCCACCAGCCGTGCATTTGGTTAAGAATTTAATGCAATTAACGATTTAAAACAAATTTTATTTCCATAGAATTTGATTGCAAAAATAATAAGCTTTCGATTGAAACAATAAAAAAGTAGGTTTCTGAGCGTATTATGGAGATATTTTATATTTTTTATGAAAAATCTCAAGGAACTTCCGTTCTTTAAAGTCTTGTGTTTGACTTGGCAACGCCGCTTGCGCAGTTATCCGGCGCATAAGGAACCGCGGTTTTTTACATGTTAGAAGATCTTAGTCATTTAGGTTAGACAGTAAACATAAATAAATTTTAAGGTTAGGGAACTCTTGCGGTGTTGTCAAGTGTATACCGGTAATTCAGAGTGCTATATTTTTTATTAGTCAATTAAATGTTAATAATTATTTAATGAATAAATTTTTCAGAAATTTCCTCAAAAATGTTATTAATTAATTTAAAAATTATTTTAAAAGGTTGGCAATAGCCTAGTCGGCTCGGTGCCCGCTTTTCGAAAGAGTGGGACCCGGGTTCGATCCCGGCACGCACCAATATTTTTCAGTGATTATAGATAAAAATATGTGCGTTACGTTGCCAGCCTCTGAACGTGGCAGAGATAGCCGGGCGGCACACGTCTGACTTGAGCGATCACCCATTTTAAGCAACAACTTGAATGAGTGACCGCTCTAGTCAGCGTTGGCTAGCGCGAGGGATCTCTGTACACTAGGAGAAGGGCCTAATGCTTCAGTGGTCGATAAAGAAGAGTTTCTTATCAATCACTGTAGACTTAGCCCAGTTCCGACTATACTATCATGGGTTTTCTCTGTGGTTTCCCCATGATTCTGTTCCAACAGCCTGAGAGGCAAGGTGCAGGGTAAATACGGTACAGAAAGCACAAGTCGGACCACAGCCGCAAAAATAAAAGCAGGAAATTCGATAATAAAGCAGGAAATACAGGTTGAGGATATAAAAAATTGTAAAATGTAACAGAGTTATTAAAATAACTGTACATCTGGAAACAATAAAAAAAAAAAAAAAAAAAAAAATAAATAATTTAAAAATTAATTTTAAGATCCATAACGAAAGTATTTCTACGTATTACTTTTTTATAGACATTATTTACACTAGGAAGGTGCTTGGATCTCCCTAATTTCTCATTAAAATGATTGAATTTGATCAAGTTTGAACCTTGCCTATCCGTGTTGTATTTTCCCGACTAGAAATTTCAGTGAGGCAGTGATTTGGCGCAAGTAAGGCATGCCGAATTCCAAACTTGCAGTAAGTGAGGCATCCAAACCAGGCTGAAGTTTGGGATGTAACGCAGTTGCGAGGCTCAGCCTAACTTGGCTTCCTGATTAGGTTGCAGTTTGGAAACCAAATTCGCAACGAAGAATCCAAATCTAATTCTTTCTTGATTTTTAGCTTTTTTATTATCAAGCGAAAATTAATAATAACAAATGCTTATTTTTTTATCTTCTTTTACTATTTTAAGTATAAATATTAAATTTAGGACTATATTTTTTAAATATTTCATGAATAAAAAAAAAAACAGATTCTTTGTTGCTTTTATTTAATATTATTTTTATTATTTAATTTTATTTTTTCTGTAATATTTTTTTGTTTTTGGAGCGTTTTTTAATGTGAAGAGTTTTTTTTTGATTGGTAGATTTGATAAGTCAAGGGGGAAGGAGATGATGGAGGAGTTAGATACACTAATCACACATAACACTTAACTTTACTTCACACTCGCCTTAATAGTAATTATAATTAGTAATTATTAATTATTAAAAATCGTACATGTCGAACGCGAGACTCGAACACGGTACCCGACGCACGAGGGCCCTATACCATACCGCGACGCTACGCCGATGATGAGCGACCTCTTACTTCAAGATACTTATAAGCACAACCAATGTTCGGCTTGCCTAATTTAAAACAAATAAGATTCGAATTAGACTAGCCTAAGTTCAGAAAGCCAAGTTCGCTCCAAACTAGCAAAACTCAGGTTATCGTTACTTGAAACCAGTTCGGCGTTCCCATGATATATCAGACTTAAGGAATCCATCAAACTTTCCTAGTTACGTTCGAATATGGCAAGCCAAACATTTCGTTCTGCCTACCTTGGTTTTTATGAGGTATAACATAGGCAAGCCTAAGTTAGGCAAGCCAAACTTGCCCCGAATTGGTTCTTCGGCATATGCCTCAATGAAATTTCTAGTCGGGTACATGAGACACCATGTTTATATGTACAATACACAAATACTCTCATAAAAACATACTTTTATATGTATAGAACTAAAAGGCTTAACCTTGGAAAGACTTGAAGCCAAATATCTTCTCCCACTCCGTTTTAGAGTACTTTGGCGAGAAACGCCGAAGTTCGTCAAACGTTTGGAATGCCTAACTTGCAGGAAATTATAAAATCCAAAGGTCTACGGAAGTTCGGTTTGCCAAACTTAAAAGTAATTGGGGCCATCTATGGTAAGACGAAGTTTGGCGAATGTTTGGAATACCTAACTTGCAGGAAATTATAAAATCCAAAGACTTTCGAAAGTTCGGTTTACCAAACTTAAAGGTAATTAGGGACATTTATGGCAAGCCAAACTTCGGCAAATCTTTGGTTATCGTTACTTCCAGCTAGTCAGTCATTCCAAAGGTTCGCCGAAGTTCGGCTTGCCATAGATGTTTCAAATTACATGCAAATTTGGCATTCCAATCTTCGTTTTGCCTAACGTGGATTTAAGAAGGCACAAATTAGGCTTGCCTAAGTTAGGCAAGCCAAACTTGCCCCTCACTACTTCTTCGGCATTCCTCACTACAATTTCTAGTCGGGTTATTGAAGTCTAATGAATTAGTTTAATAAATTGAGGATTTTATAATTTTTACAGAAAAAATTTATCAGAAAATATCTTAATTATATTTTAACGTTACGATTTATTTATTTTAGAAATTATAAATAAATCTATGTATTGAAAACATGATGTTGATGAGGTGACGTCATTAGTTTATTGACTCTGATCATATTTCAGGCGTGAAAATCTATGTCCCCAATATCATAAACTCGTCCGAATAAGGATAAGCTCGTTCAAGGGATACTATTAATTACATATTCGGAAAAAAAAATATTTTTTTATATTAATTTAATAAGCACAGTTTTACCTTATTGAAGTTTTTCAGGTATTTGTTTCTTTATATTATTTATACGAACTAAATATTTTATTATACGGACATTAATGAATTAATTTGATAGTATGACAATTGCACGAATTTTTATGACTTTTTTCTGAATTTCCACGAAAATATATTCTAAGATTATACATCTGTATGAACAACAAGTTAGTTTTAGTTTTTTATTCATTACAATTAAACCATAGCTAATAGAACAACCATTTTTCAGAATGCACATTCTAATGACGAAACAGATTTTTAAAAAATAAAAATGTATGTAGATAATTACAAGATATAACGCAACTTGTGATCACGGTAGTACTCGCAATTTCCAAGAAATAATCTTAATAAAACTCAACATACTTTTAGTAGATTTCATAAAAATCTAAATGTTGAATTTGTTCTCATGGCGGAACTGTTGAAAAATTTTGCTATTTCTTGACTCATAATTCGTTGAGCTGGTTCAGAAAATACATATAGTTCAAAAGTGTATGTATATTTATTTATACAATATAACGATGCTTGTCCGGATGATAGCATCTCTAATTCATTATGGATTTTTTCCAAACTCAACATACTTATTCTTTAGACGAATACCAAGGTCAAGTTCAAAGATGAGCTTAATCGGTCAAGTAGTTTAGAAATCATGTGATTTCAAAATTTTCAAAATCGTAAAAATTCATTTTTCGATAGTTACAAACGAATAAAATTTTGGTGCTTTTTTCATCAAGCAATTTCTAAATGGCAAAAATAATCTGATTTTTGTAAAACTTACATGAATCCTGATAAAATAAGCTTCAAGATTTGAAATCACCTGCACGAAAAATTAAAAAATTCAGAAGTCTACTTTTATGTCGGAAGCTGAATGAAATTTTTTTGTGTTCATTTTACGTTAAATGCCTTTTTAAAGATTACATAATTAATCTTCTGAAAATTATCGGTACAATGTGTTATTTAAATCATCTTGGTTTTAGACTAACAAAATTATAACAATAAATATAGCGATGGACAAAAAACGAAAAAGATTTTAAGATTATAAAGCACTCCCACATGCTTTACATTATTAATCGATCTCTGAGCTCAAAAACAGGAGGAAGTCTTATAGCTGATCCGTAGAGTCATTTTTTAGATTTGCTATTCGATGAGATTGTGTAATTCAGAAAGTCATTTACTTGAATAAACTTAGATTATTTTTGTTTAAACTATCCCGGGAAAAAATGATCAGACCTGAACATGCCTGTTCATGTATGATCAGGCCTGAAATTAGACATGATCATACCTGCTCATGTCTGAAGCGTCAAATATGCTCAGGCCTGTTCATGTCTGATCAGACCTGTTCATGTCTGAAGGGTTAAATACGATCAGGTCTGATCATGTCTGTTCGGGTCTGATCAGGCCTGTTCATTAGGGTGTCCGTTATTTCCCAAGTTGATTTTTTTTTCGCGATCGCCCCCTTGATTTTTAGTTCTTGGCCTAAAAAAAAATATCTTACACAAATAAGCTCTTAATTACCAAATTGAACCGTGCCGAAGTCGAGTTACATTTCCCATTTAAATAACATGGGAATTTGGAACTTTTTGCAATTATTTTTTTTTCTTCAAAAAAAATGTCACCACGATTATGATCGGTGCATATTCTGATGAGAAATTGAATGCTTTACAAAAAAGTTCTCTTATAATTTTTCGATAAAATCATTCCTTTAGAAGTTATTTGTGGTTAAAGTTGTGTTTATAGTTATTATCATAGTTTTGCAGTCTTGCTATAAAGTTTCTTGTGTTATAATCATTTATTTTATCTATAAATGTTCCAAAAATTTTATCAAAATGATTAATAGTTACAGTAACGTTAACAATACGATGTATTGAATACATTTTTAATAATATTGCCGCTTATTTGTATTTTTTCTGTCTCTATTCACATTTATTTGTTAAGCAATTTTTAGTTGCATTATGATAAGTATTCATGAATTTGTTTGTTTTTGTTTTCATGAATAATTTGCAAATTATAATTTACAAATTTATCAATCGAAATTAATGTACACACACTGAACATATTCAAAAATTTTTTCGTAGCATATTTGGTCCTTAGCATAACACTTCAGACATGAACAGGCATGAACAGACATAAACAGGCATGATCAGGCCCGAGCGTATTTAACGCTTCAGACATGAACAGGCATCACTATGTCTAATTTCAGGCCTGATCATACATGAACAGGCATGAGCAGGTCTAATTTCATGCCTGATCATACATGAACAGGCATGGTCAGGTCTGATCATTTTTTTCCGAGTAGATCTGATCAGACTTGCATAGTCAGAGATGTGATAAAAATTTTTTCTTGGATGAAAAAAATTTTTTTGGACATCACAAAATGTGCAAAATTATTTTTATCATTACGTTTAAATAATTTTGAAATAAAAAATTTGTTACATTTCCTATGGGATGTTTTGCTCTGCTCTGCTCCTGCCTAATATTAAAATCATTACTTATTTTGTTATTTAAATAAATGTGATGTTATAATGAGATTCGGTTAAATAAATAAATTAGGACTATCAAAATATATTATAAAATCAATTTTTATATTATATTTATGATAAACTTATTTGATACGTTATGTACTTCATAGAATTGTTGTCACATAAGATAGCAGCACAGCAAGCGGGAACTTCAAGGCGCACTGATATCACAAAAGTTAAGCAGCATTGAGCGTGGTTAGTAGTTGGATGGGTGACTGCTGGTGTTATGGCCGTACAATTATATGTAATCATTTTTTTTTTAATTTTAATTCATTATAAAGAATTGCGTATGACTCTATCAAGTACTATATTCATAAAATTAAGCAAAATAATTAATTAAAAGAAACAATGGGCTTTCAGACCTGACCATATCTGATCAGGTCAATTCATGCCTGATCAGGCATGGTCATTTTTCATGTCTGATCAGGCCTGAAGACTCATGCCTGTTCATGTCTGATCAGGCCTGATCATTTTTTCCCGGGTATAATGAATAAATAATGCACATTACACAAGAAAACCTTACGCTTTTATTATTTGTATTCACAATTAATCAAAATAAATTTAAAACTTTTTTTTGTATTTTCTCCTACTGGACACTGTGAACTTGTTGAATAGATTCGATTTAATTCAATCTTTTTACGTTAGTAAGCAGTAAAATACAGTTAATAAATACAATTACTGCCCTTGCTCAATACGAACTGAAATATAGGAGAATCATTAAAATTTCAAATAATATATATATATATATATATATATATATATATATGCTATATATATATATATATACATATATTAGGGTGTTTCAAAAAAAAAAAATTTTTTTTTTTTAATGGTGTTGAAAAGTTGAAAGTACATTTAAAAACAAAAATTTTGGCGCCTATTAGAGCCCTGAATATTAATATTAAGGTTTGCCTCGATTCATTTGTAATTTTTCTATTTAAATAACACGAGAAAACTTTTTTTTTATTTTTGAATTTTAATTACTTCGGAATGGCTTGTTTACGCAATATTCCAGAGAAAGGTCTTATAGGAAATTTCACGCTCTACAAAAAACGTCTGGAGGTCAAAGTTCTTCAGATCAACCGTTTCAAAGATATTTCCAATCAAAAATAACACCAATCAAAAATTTCAAATATTTTCCAATAAAATTGCAAAAAAAAATCATACTTTATATTGATATTGTTTTTTTTTTGTAAAATCAATTGAATTCTGTTAATTTGAGATTTTAATTTTTTTTTTGCTTATTTACTCCATACGTAACTCACAAAAAGTACAAATACATAAATATAAAGGTTGAAATTATCAAACAAATGATTCTTGGGTCTCTTTTATAACAAATTTATTTTATTTTCTACCAAATACTAATAAATTCTATTAAACAATCAATTCTTTATAACAAAAAACAATATTTAACAACAATTCATAAAATTTTTTCCAACTTGAAAATATTACAGTTTTATAAAATTATTTTTATTGCAATTAGGATATCGTTTTCTGTGTTCTGTCACTACTTGCAATAAATACTGAAGCTGTTCTTCATTTTTCGTTAAGCATCGATTATACTGCTCTATCAATGCCACGCCACGTTCTGCTACATCATTTACAACTTGAAGTTTCTCAAAATACTCCAAGTTTCTTTTGTAATTTAGATTCTGAGGCCACAAAGTTACATCCTCATCAATGAAATCATACGACAAAGCAAACAATTTAAACAGATTTATCGATCTCATAGATACAAATTAACTAAGATCTTTATTTAATAATGACTCTAAATTTTTCTTATCGATTATAAAACGACTCGTTGTAGTTTCATTGGTTTCACAGTTTTTTAAAGCATGAACTATTCTTCTTTTTGTTTCAACTGAAACAGTTTCGTCAAAGAGAGATGAAAACAGACAACTCGTTATTTAAATACCACAAGTGATCGGCTAATTTTTCTGAGCATGCCCGTGAAATAGAATTATTAAATTTTTTTTATGAAATTAATTCTTTAATTAAAGTTAAATCATTATTAGGTGCTGCTATAGCGCACGGCGCAGTATATCAAGCTTTTAAATAGAATATTATGATAAATAAACTAAGTTCTCGTAATCCAGCTATTTCTGATTTAGTAAGATGAAATTCATTTCTAAATAAAAAAATTTTTAAACTATATATTGCTTTAGCCATCCACCTTGCATGATGGACGGCTCCAGGACGCTTAGATGTAATATTTGTGGTAGTAGCACTCAAAAATATCGATGATAATTGCAGGAGTTCACGGTAATCGTCACAACAATGATCCATCTACAAAAAAAGTTCAAAGTCAAAATAAAATTAATTACATTGCAACCTCAAAGTAAAGAACATTAATTATTATCAACTGATGTGAAGTAAAAGTTACAAAATATTTTACAAATGCAATTGTAATCGTTAATGATGATTAAGAGTGTAATAATCATGTCAAATTGATTTCAAATATTTTTATTTACAACGGGGTTAATTATTAAGTGTAAAATGGATGATTATACGGAACTTCATAAATTTTCATGTTTCACTTTAACATCAGTTGATAATTCTTTAGCGCTGGATTAAAAAATTTTACTTCTATTTGATTATTAACGAATTTCAAAATTTCATCATTTATCGGTGTTATAACTTCCAAAATTTCTTGGTCATAAATACCAGCCGTAAAGTTTGATTGATCAATTTCATCCCACTTCTTTTTAAATCTCTGATAAATTGGAACGTTTGGGCCAGATGAAGCAGGCCAGTTTATTTCGAAGAATATGCACTTTATTCACAGTAAGCCCAGTAAACACAGTAAACAGCACCAATATGCACTTCGAAGAACAATTTCAAAAATATCGTGTCGACATGGCAAGTATAACAGTTGTCGATTCAGAGCCTTTTCTACTAATACACACGCACCATTTCTGATTCCTGTAAAAATAAAATAAGAATTTAGCATTTAACATTACTATAACTAAACGCTTTATATATTAATAATTAATAAGTAATTTACCCGTATTTGACGCTGTAGTATCAGAACACAATGCTTTGATGTTATCAGTATTGATATTCCATTGTTTCACTGTTGTAATAATAGCTGAAGCTTGATTTTGTCCAGTTCCAGATTCTAGTTTGGGGACTCCTAACAGTTGAAATTTACCTGATGATGATAAAATAATAGGAAGTCGGTCAACTTGTTCTATACCTGTAATATCTGACAACAGTTTTCCATCAAAATGTAGCACATAATTATCAGTTTCCAAATTAGTTTTCAGATTTAACGTCGCTTCTTTGCGAAATTTTTCCCGTGCTCGGTGAATAGTCAAATGACTAATTTTACGCTAAGTTTACGCTAGCACAATCAATATTTAGGCTAGATAATTAAGCAGCAAAAATATAAGTCGCCGACCTACTACTCACATTAGCTCTATCCAAAGCCGCAGCAAGTTCTGGTGTCATTAGATCAATTTTAGGAACTTGTTGTTTTGGAATTTCATCTTCATAATCAGAGATTATACAAGAAGTATTACTTTCCAAAGATTTCTGGGATAACTTAGATGTTTGACTTGATATTTCATGATTAACAACATTATCAGTCTCAACTGTACAAGAATAGTCAACATTGTCATTACCGAACTCTCCGACATCAAATGTATCACTATCATTATTGTTATTATAATTGATATCAATGTTCTCTTCATTATTGTTATCACTATTACTGTAGTTATTATTTTCATCGCTTACATCAACATCCATATCTTCAACATCTTCTGGAATTGGTTGAGAATTATGTATATGAAATAAAACCACGTCGACTGGAAGATTTTTGTCCCAAATAAAATAATCTTTTTTCTTTATCCAGTAAATTTAGCACATCAGCATGAGCTATATCAGATAGTTTATTTAATTCGTCCCGGAAAAGGGATTCATTTATTTTTTTGAGATTTTGACTTTTTCCTCTTACAGTTTTTTTGTAAATTCCTCCATCGATTGTGATTTGAGGTTAGTTTTAAAAAAGCAGATCTTTTCTCTCTTGTCGGGATTTGTGCCACACACCAAATTTCGAAAACTTTGTCGACAGTGGTTGATATGCTTTCTTTCACTGAAAAATTTTTCGTTTTGAGATAATAAAATAAAAGTGACATAACCTCTTTCGATGAAGATAATTTTTTTCCACCAAATTCACTTAATACATCACCAATCAAGTACACTGTTTTCACCATTATGATCATAAAATTTATAACTTATATATTTTAATTATAAGCAAATTAAATTAATAATATAACGAATTTAGATAACAATCAGTATCAATAAAGAAAGACAATGACGAGAAGATAGAACAAAGCATTGAAAGCAGAGCAACAAAGAGAAATTGGTACTGAACGACCAAGCTTACCAACACAGAGCTTACTAACTACATTACTCAAATCAAACGAATATACTACTTTTATCGACGGAGCTGAATAAAGCTCATTCAATATTTTTTAAAGAAAAAAATTAATCAAATTTTATAGTTGATTGAATTGATTTAATATATTTACAATTTTTTTAACATTTTTAATAAAATACAATGATGAGTGTTTGTTTAGTTAGTGTGATCAGGAACTTTACATTTTCATCTTACAAAAATTTATAAACTTTATGAAATATAAAATTAATTTGTTATAAAAGAGACCCAAAATTCATTTGTTTGATAATTTTAACCTTTATATTTATGTATTTGTACTTTTTGTGAGTTACGTATGGAGTAAATAAGAAAAAAAAAAATTAAAATCTCAAATTAATAGAATTCAATTGATTTTACAAAAAAAAAAACAATATCAATATAAAGTATGATTTTTTTTTGCAATTTTATTGGAAAATATTTGAAATTTTTGATTGGTGTTATTTTTGATTGGAAATATCTTTGAAACGGTTGATCTGAGAAACTTTGACCTTCAAACGTTTTTTGCAGAGCGTGAAATTTCCTATAAGACCTCTTTCTGGGATATTGCGTAAACAAGCCATTCCGAAGTAATTAAAATTCAAAAATAAAAAAAAAGTTTTCTCGTGTTATTTAAATAGAAAAATTACAAATGAATTGAGGCAAACCTTAATATTAATATTAAGGGCTCTAATAGGCGCCAAAATTTTAAATGTACTTTCAACTTTTCAACACCATTAAAAAAAAAAATTTTTTTTTTTTTACACACCCTAATATATATATATATATATATATATATATATATATATATATATATATATATATATATATATATATATATATATATATACGAAAAGGGGTAATGCAATTCACATAGTTTCGCTTTAACAAGTCGTTGAAATATTTCTGGAATGTTTACTAGCTGACATATTAAAGCGCAATGTGATCAATAATTCCTGAATTCACATTGAAAATAAAAATCGGTAATTTTAGATTTTTCAGTATTTTTAATTAAATTTTATTGTATTATTTATAGACTTATGAGTTTTATAATTGCTTATGAATTTTACAGTCTCCAAAAATTTGACCAAACCTCCATCACCCTGAGGTGTATGTACACTGAGAGACAATTTTATTCACAGCGAATAAAAACGCGTATTTGGATTTTTAACTTCCCGCTAAGAAAATCGAAGATTTTCAAAAATCGGGAAGTTATTGTTTTCACCCCGTTTTGCAAAAATCGAGTTTTCATCAGATCTCGACGTTTGGAGGTCATAGGAAGCTTCCCTGACTACTCCCGCGAGGTTGTCACGGTGTCTGTGTGTGAGTTTGTGTGTGTGTGTGTGTGTGTGTGTGTGTGTGTGTGTGTGTGTGTGTGTGTGTGTGTGTGTGTGTGTGTGTGTGTGTGTGTGTGTGTGTGTGTGTGTGTGTGTGTGTGTGTGTGTGTGTGTGTGTGTGTGTGTGAAAGTATGTGAACCGCTTATAACTTTTGAATGGCTCATCCGATTTTATCGCGGTTGGTGCCATTTGAAAGGGCTTGGCCAAACTTAGATTTTGAGTATAATTTGGACCGATTCGGATCAGTAGATTTTGAGAAATCTTAAAAAAACTAAGAAAAAAAATTTTTTCAAATGTGATTTTTTTTGGATAACTTTTAAACGACTCTGCCGATCGATTCCAAAAACTAATCAGCATTAGACAATAAAAAACCACGTCGATCGCCACCAAGCTGGTCGTAATCGGTTAATTCGTTCGAGAGATATCGTGAACGAAAGAAAACCGAAAAAAGTGTTTTTTCGAAATTACTCCGAAATTTTTGGTTCGATTAATTAAAACCTGGAAATTCTTTATGTGGCTAATAAAATTGCGTCGAATGCTGCCAACCACCTAACAATCGGTTGATCCATTCAAAAGTTATTGCGGTTTGAAAATTCCAAAAATAGTGTTCTATGAAATTTCTATCAGACTTTTGAGCTCGAAGAGCTCAAATGCATAGAAATACTATATCTTTGAGTTCAGCGAGCTCAAAATGTCACATAAATTATATTTTGAGCTCAAAAATCTCAAAAACGTCATAAGTACAATTTTAAGCGCCCAGGTATGGAATTAGCGGGAAGTTGCAGGGATAGCCTTTAGGGTAAACCGTTTTACTAATTTTTTTTACTTTAGTACTACTTGTGAATAAATATTAATTACATATAAATATAATTTGTTTTGCAGTGAATAAAATTTTATTAGATACTAATATGTGTTTATTAAAACCACCGCCAGTCTCGCTGTAACGGCAGCCATCTTTAATCCTAAAGTCAAGGCGTAAAATTCGGAGTTATTGTTTATTAATAGTGAATAAAAATTAAAATAATTATTAAACAGTGAAGAGTGTCTATTAAACAATAGATGTTTTATTCAAAGAAAGGGATTTAGATGCATTGTGGCCAATTTTTCAACGCAATTAAAAATTAAAATTTCTTTAAGTAATTCAATGTATATATGTGTATATTGCATGTTTATAACCTGTTTGTGGTTAACCTTACTTGATTTTTAATTTTAAAGTTATCACAAGTTCGAATGGTACTATTGTTATATCATGTAGTGATTTTCAATAAAAGAAAAGTTAGTTAAATATAATAAATTCTAATTATTTTTTTATAAATATTCATAACACTGAAGTTAGCCATCAGCTGTCAATTTTAAAAATTTTTTTATCAAATCAATCATAATAAAAAAATACTTTTAAAAATTTTCACTTGTAATTTTTATTAATTTTCACATATGGAACTTTTTGATCATATTTTTTTATAATAATTTAATTGCTATAAAATAAAAAAAAAAATTTTTTTTAATTTATTTGTCAACTTCAATGTCATAAATATTTACCTTCAAAAATTAAAAAAAAATTTCTATGTATTTTCATTATAAAATTCCATTTCCTGATTTACATTTTTTAATTTGAAACTATGAATAATCGTCAATAGTTTAACATTATTTGGTGATAATAGATAGATTTATTATAAAATTTGTTGACAACCATTTATTAACAAAACGAAACTTATTATGACGTTTTTATCTTATTATTCATTGATTACTAAAAAACTAAGTTATTTTGTGTATGAATAAAAACGTATTATACACTAATAAACGCGTATTAAATACTAATAGACGTTTATTCAATATTAATGAATACGTATTAAATACTAATAAAATCTCAAAACTGGTCCAAATAAAAATTTTATTTGTATTTAATAAATTTTTTATTTGCGCATGAGCCAAATTCGTGTTTTACTAAATACAAATAAGCGTTTATTAGTATTTAATAAAACTGTCTCTTAGTCTACAAGAAATAATTTGCCTAGTCTTTATGATAACATCTACATTCTTGACAGTTCTTGATAAAACTTTCCGGGAAAAAATATTCAGGACTTGTCAGTCATGAACAGGCATGAGTCTTCAGAGCTGATCAGCCTTGAAAAATGACCGAACATGAACAGGCAACTTCCCTCTAATTCCATAACTAAAATTAAAATTGCACTTATGACGTTTTTGAGCTTTCCAAGCTTAAAAATATAATTTAAAGGTTATATTGAACTCTTCGAGCTCAACAGTCTGATAGAAGTTTAGTAAAACACTATTCTCAAAATTTTAAAACTGCACTGACTTTCGAATGAATCAACCGATTTTCTTGCGGTTTACGGCATTCAACGCAGTTTTTTGAGCTCTTTGAAGGATCTTAGAGCGCAAGCTGCTCAGACTGCAAATTTCATAGAAATTCTGAAAAAAACATTTTTTTCCATTTTTTTTCGACAACGATATCTTACGAACGAATCATCCGATTTTCACCGGGCCGATAGCGATCAACGTGGTTTTTTGAGGTTAAGAGCTTATCAGTTTTTGGGATCAATCGGTGAAGCCGTTAAAAAGTTATTCCAAAAAAACAGTTTTTCAAATTTTTTGTTTTTGAGATTGCTCAAAATCTGGCAAACCAAATCGATTCAAATTTTCACGAAATCTAATGGCAATGATACTCTTCGGAGCGCCACCTATCTTGATCCGATCTATTGAGCCGTTCAAAAATTATAAGAGGTTTACATACATGCATACATACTAGACTGTGCCAAATAAATCGAAGATTTTTATTTTTTTTCGGTCCCATATCAAAATTTCGTTTAGAGTTACGAAAAAAAAATTGTGTCAAAATTTGAGCGCTTTACCTTCATTTTTCAATTAGCGCTCGCAAAAAGAAGAATTTTCGCCAAAAGAAGTTTTTTTTCACTTATTTTTTGATTATAGAAAATTCAATATACCAAATATGAAAAAACCCTTGGTATGGTTTTGTAGGAAACTAAATTTTCTACAAAGATGGTTTTTTGTCGAATTTAAAGAATCAACAGCTTCTTTTTAATAGCTAATTTAATTAAAATTTGTTCGATAATTTTTGTTTTCAATTATCGATGGACACGTATAAAACTACACGGGGAAAAAAATTTTGCTATAGGAACTCTATAGTAGTTAGTTGTAAAAAGTTTCAGTAGGTTAACGTATTCTTATGGTAACAATACCGTTTGGCTCCTGCAACTCTACATCGTTGAGTTCTGAGAGCTAAACGTTATTTACCTCTCACAACTCTACAGGATCGTTCTGAGACTATAACAAATTTTTGGCAGTCTGATTAATAATTTTTTTTACGATTTAGCATTGATGATTTAATAAATAAATGCGGCAGAACGAATTTATATTGCCAACAATAATTGTATATGACAAATAAGAATAGTATTATAATAGAAATAAAATAATAATAGAACTTATATTACAAATAAAAATTATTTGTAAAATAAAAATATGGTCGTCACAAAATTATCTTATTTTCTTGATTATATTAACAAATATTGGACATAAAATCACTACCGTATATGCACAAGAAAAGATAAATAAAAGAAAACAAATTTTATTTTGTGTTAAATGGGGTCTTTTAAATGTATTCCGATAACTTATTACTTATCATAATATATTCAACTAATAAATTAAATTAACAGTCACTGCAAATGAACCTTGAAAAACCACAAATACAAAACTGTTCTAACGAAATTCAATTTGATAAAAAAAGCCTATTTCCTTAAATAAATAAACTGGAAACTTAATTGTCTTCATATATTTTTAATAATATGGATAACAAAATAATTCTGTTTGTCATTTTAGAAGGTTATGAAATATGTCAGCGCACTTTACTACTGCGCAACGTAGGGCGCTCCCAACTATACCGTTTGGCTCTGAGAACAATCCCGTAGAGTTCTGAGAGCTCAACAACATTAAGTTATCAGAACTAAATAACATTATTTTACTGTAACTCTACAATGAATAGTAAACTGTGTATAGTTGTGGTAACTCTACAGTTAGGTTACCAGAACGAAATTTTTTTATCCGTGTACTTCTTAACGAAAAGAACTGACTTATACAATTTTTTTAGGAATATTTATGATCTAAAAAAATAGTTTTTATGCTTTAATTGATTATAGTATAGTACAATAAAAGTTGAAAATAATTTTATTAACAAAAATAATGAAGACAAAAAAATTAATTTTTTCGTAATTTTTTATTCATAAGTCTCATTGACTTAAAGATTATTCATGCTTCAAAATTAATAAAATATATCTTTTTCTGTCATTTTTATTCGTCAACGGATTCTTCTGTAACGCTCGTAACTCAAAACGGTAGTTGTAGTCTAGCCAACAAGTGCCTTTTTGGTTAACTTTTTTCAGCAGTCTCCGAAAATTATTATTGAGTTGTCATTCGATTCGGAATGGCATCTAGATGATTTTTGAAAAAAAAAATGAAGTTCCGCTTGTAAAAATTGCAAAAGTTATCAACAATTAACTGAAAAAAAAGGGATTTAATTTTTTGAAAATATCTCAAAAACTAATGAAGATTTATTAAATTTAAAAAAAGATTCAAAAATAGGAGGAAATTTCCCAAAAAAAAGTCTTGATTCCCAGAACTGTAGGACCAATATTTTAAAAAATTATGTCTATGCACCTTCTGACAACATAAAAACGGATAATTAAGGAAGTACGAGCACCAAGACAACTTTTGATAAAAGGCTTGATTTTTCTTTAATATGAAGTTTAAATATGTCTAAACAAATTCCGAAAATTTGAAGGAGATTGCCCGATTATTTAAATAAATAATTAACTTTAAAGTTGAGCAATTTAACATTGGTCTTATGGGGTAACCTCCAAACATTGATACATTTTTGTATTTTTCTCGTAAAACTGTCGGTGAATATTTTTAAAAAACTTACACTGTAAAAAGAGCGGTGTTAAAAATGGACTTATTTTAACACGCGCGGTGTTAAAATAAAATAACACCGGCGTAAATTTTCCGATGTTAAAATACCGGTGTTAAATCGGTGTAAAACGGAGTAATACCAATGTAAAAGTGTAGTAAACAGTCTATTTAAAATATCAAGATTATAAAATCTATACAACATAATAAAATTTAGTTTTTAAATTAAAAAAATAAGCCAGTCCCATGGCTAAGCGGTATAATGCTTGTCATGCTTGCTTGGGACTGGTGAGGCGTGGGTTCGAATCCCGGTGTGAGCTGAAATTTAATTTTCAGTGAACATCGGTGCTCGTAACTCATGCCGGGCTGTACAGGTTTGGGTTTTTCGATGGTTTCCCCAAGCCCTGTGCTACTGTTGGGGCACAGGCAAATGCGTGCAGTTTCCCCAAAGTCGGCCCATCGCCGCATTACTCTCCAGGCTGAAAAAGTATGTAATACCGCCAAACTTATTCTGCCAAACTTAATGTACCGATCAGCCTGGAGTCCCCTTCCGGTCTCGGCCGGACCCCCATCGAGACAGAAGTCTGAAAAGCGGGGTTAAAATAAAAAAAAAAAATAAAAAAAAAAAAAAAATAAAAAAAATAAATAAAAAATATATTAAAGTAGTATTATATTATATTCATTACACTGGCCCACAAAAAAAAAAGTGGTCTGTACTTTTAACCAGACCTATCTATCTTTATGTATTTTGACGCGCTAAAATGCAAAAAAAAAACCCAAAAAATTGCGAAATATGCAATCACAGCGATGAATAAGTAAATGTGAACCCAGATCAAGTACGATTTTTATGTACGTCAATTCACTAAATCTAAATCTAAACGTTAAGTGGCCCCTTGATCCGTCAAAATTTGAAAAAATTGCAAAAAACCCAAAAAAAAGGCAAGAAATCATGATAAATCGAAATTATCGAGATGAAAAACATTTTTTGGATTCAGATTGAGTATGATTTTTATGTACTTTGTTTCACTGAATTTGAATCTGAAGTTTTCTTGTCCCATTGACGTTTTAAAATTGAAAAAAATCTCAAAAAATAAAAAAATCGAGAAAATTGTAGTTTTAAATATGAGAAAAAATCTATTAATCACGATTGTTAATGACTCAGGTACATTTTAATGGATGAAATATGATCTTGGAATTGAAATATTCACAAAATTTTAAAATCTATAAAAAATGATGTGTAAGTAGAATGAAGAGAACGATGATTGCAGTTTTTCGCAATTTTTTGCCTTTTTTGGGGGGTTTTTTGCATTTTACTCATAATTTTGAGGGTGTACGGGCAAAACTGACTTCAGATTCGGATTCAGCACGTCAAAATACATAAAGATAGGTAGGTCCGGTCAAAAGTACAGACCACTTTTTTTTTGTGGGCCGGTGTAATTTTTATGATTTTTACTGAAATAAACAAAATTGTGCCTATAAAAGTTAAGAAAAAAATGTATGACATAAAAAAATATAAAAAGTCTATGAGTATCGTCTAGAACAAATTTTAATTTCGGTTTGTAGTTAATTAAATTGTTACCTATGTAATACAGACTTTGTTTAAAAATTATACAATTTTACACCTACCATTTCAATAATTAATAGTTTTATGAATTAATGAATATACTTCCCAATAGTAGTAATTTAGTGAGTAAAAATATTCACAGAGTAAAATATCTTCAACATCAAAAAATATTTTAACTCCGTTTTAACACCGGAAAAAAATATTTACACCGGCAGCGGTGTTATTTTAACACCGCTTTCGGTGTTGGAATTTAACACCGCAAATTTTAACACCTACACCGCTTTGGACTTACCCCGGTTTTTTTTTTTACAGTGTATGGATGAAAGTAAATATATTAGTGATAAATCTGATTCAAAAAAATTTACACTTGCCCGACTAATTAAAGTGTATTAATTAAAATAAAAATAAATGCCGCCATTAGCCAATGTTGAATGTTTATCTATATATTGAGAAAAATCATATGGTTACTGCTCTCCCCTTACCGCACTAGAGTCGATACCTATCCCCACCCCGTCTAGCGCTCGTACTTCATTATTAATATTTTGAAGAAAAAATTTTTTTCGACGATTAATTTAAGTTTTTAATTTTGCAACAAAGAAAATTATTAACAAAAAACTGAAAAATGAAATTTTTTTAATTTTTTCAACGGGGATCTATTCTGAAAACTGCCAAGAATTACTCCACCCATGTAAAAAAAAATCGACTTAAAACTGTCTTAAAATTGTCGTTTGTTTAGCCCGACTAGAAATTTCAGTGAGGCAGTGATTTGGCGCAAGTAAGGCATGCCGAATTCCAAACTTGCAGTAAGTGAGGCATCCAAACCAGGCCGAAGTTTGGGATGTAACGCAGTTGCGAGGCTCAGCCTAACTTGGCTTCCTGATTAGGTTGCAGTTTGGAAACCAAATTCGCAACGAAGAATCCAAATCTAATTCTTTCTTGATTTTTAGCTTTTTTATTATCAAGCGAAAATTAATAATAACAAATGCTTATTTTTTTATCTTCTTTTACTATTTTAAGTATAAATATTAAATTTAGGACTAAATTTTTTAAATATTTCATGAATAAAAAAAAAAAAAACAAATTCTTTGCTGCTTTTATTTAATATTATTTTTATTATTTAATTTTATTTTTTCTGTAATTTTTTTTTGTTTTTTGGAGCGTTTTTTAATGTGAAGAGTTTTTTTTTGATTGGTAGATTTGATAAGTCAAGGGGGAAGGAGATGATGGAGGAGTTAGATACACTAATCACACATAACACTTAACTTTACTTCACACTCGCCTTAATAGTAATTATAATTAGTAATTATTAATTATTAAAAATCGTACATGTCGAACGCGAGACTCGAACACGGTACCCGACGCACGAGGGCCCTATACCATACCGCGACGCTACGCCGATGATGAGCGACTTCTTACTTGAAGATACTTATAAGCACAACCAATGTTCGGCTTGCCTAATTTAAAACAAATAAGATTCGAATTGGGCTAGCCTAAGTTCGGAAAGCCAAGTTCGCTCCAAACTAGCAAAACTCAGGTTATCATTACTTGAAACCAGTTCGGCGTTCCCATGATATATCAGACTTAAGGAATCCATCAAACTTTCCTAGTTACGTTCAAATATGGCAAACCAAACATTTCGTTCTGCCTACCTTGGTTTTTATGAGGTATAATCTAGGCAACCCTAAGTTAGGCAAGCCAAACTTGCCCCGAATGGGTTCTTCGGCATATGCCTCACTGAAATTTCAAGTCGGGTACATGAGACACCATGTTTATATGTACAATACACAAATACTCTCATAAATACACACTTTTATATGTATAGAACTAAAAGGCTTAACCTTGGAAAGACTCAAAGCCAAATATCTTCTCCCACTCCGTTTTAGAGTACTTTGGCAAGAAACGCCGAAGTTCGTCAAACGTTTGGAATGCCTAACTAGCAGGAAATTATAAAATCCAAAGGTCTACGGAAGTTCGGTTTGCCAAACTTAAAAGTAATTGGGGCCATCTATGGTAAGACGAAGTTTGGCGAATGTTTGGAATGCCTAACTTGCAGGAAATTATAAAATCCAAAGGTCTACGGAAGTTCGGTTTGCCAAACTTGAAAGTAATTAGGGCCATCTATGGTAAGACGAAGTTTGGCGAATCTTTGGTTACCGTTACTTCCAGCTAGTCAGGCATTCCAAAGGTTCGCCGAAGTTCGGCTTGCCATAGATGTCCCAAATTACATGCAAATTTGGCATGCCAATCTTCGTTTTGCCTAACGTGGATTTAAGAAGGCGCAAATTAGGCTTGCCTAAGTTAGGTAAGCCAAACTTGCCCCTCACTAATTCTTCGGCATTCCTCACTACAATTTCTAGTCGGGAGGATCTTAATTAAACGTGACACAAACCAAGACTATTTTAAGACGCTAAAAAAAATTTTCGAGAACAGATTTTTGAAAATTTGGTTTTCGAATTTGTTGGGAAAATTAATTTTTAGACATTTTTTAGACGATTTTACGACTTTCTAAACGCAATATTTTTAAGTAAGATGTTTTTAAATTGAATTTATAATTGTTAAAAAATTATATCCGACAATTTTAAGACGTTCCGTTTTAATGTTCCGGGGCTCTGTCGCTGTTAGCTCATTTCAAAATAGTCTCAAAATTTCTGTTTAAGATTTTTTTGAGACTAATTTATTTAGATCATTTTAAGACTAATTTATTTAGATCGTTTTAAGACTAATTCATTCAGATCATTTTAAGACAATTTAAAGACGCTCCATAATTATGTTCCGGAGTTCTGTCGCTGTAAGATTTTTTAAAGACTATTTTAAGATTTTTTCAAGACGATTTTAAGATTTTTTTAAGACTTTTTGAGATATTTTCAAAAAACTAAATCCCCTTTTTTTCAGTTAATTGTTGATAACTTTAGTAATTTTTACAAGCGGAACTTCATTTTTTTTTTTCAAAAATCATCTAGATGCCATTCCGAATCGAATGACAGCTCAATAATAATTTTCGGAGACTACTGAAAAAAAGTTAACCAAAAAGGCACTTGTTGGCTAGACTACAACTACCGTATTGAGTTACGAGCGCTACAGAAGAATCTGTTGACGAATAAAAATGACAGAAAAAGATATATTTTATTAATTTTGAAACATGAATAATCTTTAAGTCAATGAGACTTATGAATAAAAAAATACGAAAAATTTAATTTTTTTGTCTTCATTATTTTTGTTAATAAAATTATTTTCAACTTCTATTGTACTATACTATAATCAATTAAAGCATAAAAACTATTTTTTTAGATCATATATATTCCTAAAATTGTATAAGTCAGTTCTTTTCGTTAAGAAGTAGTTTTATATGTGTCCATCGATAATTGAAAACAAAAATTATCGAACAAATTTTAATTAAATTAGCTATTAAAAAGAAGCTATTGATTCTTTAAATTCGATAAAAAATCATCTTTGTAGAGAATTTAATTTCCTACAAAAACATACCAAGGGTTTTTTCATATTTGGTATATTGAATTTTCTATAATCAAAAAATAAGTGAAAAAAAAACTTTTTTTGGCGAAAATTCTTCTTTTTGCGAGCGCTAATTGAAAAATGAAGATAAAGCGCTCAAATTTTGACACAATTTTTTTTTCGTAACTCTAAACGAAATTTTGATATCGGACCGAAAAAAAAAAATCTTCGATTTATTTGGCACAGTCTAATACATACACACACACACACACACACACACAAATCATCGCAGGAATAGTCAGGGAAGCTCCCTAGGACCTCAAAACGTTGAGATCTGATGAAGACTCGATTTTCGAAAAACGGGGTAAAAACAATAACTTTCTAATTTTCAAAAATTTTCTATTTTCTTACCGGAATGTTAAAAAAAGAACTTTTGAATAAGACAAGTTATCGATTTTCTATGACGGATATGTGAAAACTCATGAAAGAAGCATAAACTACTTGATAAAAGTTTACTATTTTAAATAACTGTAGTTGTGAGCTTGACAAATGTTGCTCTTTCAGAAAAAACATATTAGAGTAGTTTTGCTGTCATTTATGTATACAAATCCGTAGATTGGTGTTCTAAGGTAACATTAATTAATAACCTAGATATTTGAGTATATCTTTCATTCATAAAATTATAATGAAAGCATAACAACACAAATTTTACTATCATCATATCTGATTGATCCCATTATATTCCTTATCTTATTATCTCTTTAAAACTAATTAACAGCTTAACAAGAAAATTTATAATAATTTTTTAAAAATGTTAACAAAAATTAAACTTTGAATGAAACATGAAGTATAAATTTTCGATAATTAGGAAATTACATCGTGATAATTTAATATGGACGGTCTAATTAACAATTGGTCAATCAACCGATTTACACGTTCTTGGCAACGATTGACGTGATTTTTGGGCTCTAATAATTATTCAATTTCATCAAAAACGATCCGAAAAGAAATGTCGAAGTTATGCAAAAAAAACACTTTTATTGAAATTTTTTGTTCACGATATCTCTCGAACGAATCAACCGATTTTGACTGGATTAGCGGCGATCAACGTGGTTTTTCAAGATTAAGAGCTGATTAGTTGTTAAAGTTGATCGATAAAGCCGTTTAAAAGTTATTAAAAAAAAAAAAAAAATTAGGACGACGGTTGACCCTAAAGGCCATCCCTGCAACTTCCCGCTCATTTTGTACTTAAGCGCTCAAAATTACACATTACGCTTTTGAGGTCTTTGAGCTCTGAGAAAAGATTTTTGTGTCATTTTTAGCTCTCCAAGCTCAAAACTTTAATAGCAGTTTAATAAAACACAATTTTTTGAATTTTCAAACCGCAATAACTTTTGAATGAATGAACCGATTTTCACGCGGTTGACGGCATTCGACGCAGTTTTTAAAGCCTCATAAAGAATCTTTGAGTATGAATTGATCGAATTAGGAATTTCGAAGTGATTCCGAAAAAACACTTTTTTCGGTTTTCTTTTGACAACGATAACTCACGAACGAATCAACCGATTTTGACCGGACTGGCGGCAATCGACGTGGTCTTATGATGTAAAGAGCTGATTAGTTTTTAGAATTGATCGATTACGGGTCCAAATCGGTCCAAAATGTATTCAAAATCTAAGTTTGGTCAAACCCTTTTGAATGGCGCCAACCGCGATGAAATCGGTCAAGCCGTTCAAAAGTTATAAAAGGGTTACATACATATACACACACACACACACACGCATACAAACATACGGACATCATCGCAAAAACATTTAGAAAAGCTTCCTAGGACCTCAAAACGTCAAGATCTGATGAAAACTCGATTTTCGAAAAACGGTGCAGAACCAATAACTTCCCGATTTTTGAAAATATTTGATTTTCTTAGCGGAAAGTTAAAAATTTTTAGTTTTTTTGAGATTTCTCGAAATCTATAGTTCCGAATTGGTTCAAATTCACAGGAAATCTAAGTTTGAGGAAACTCTTTAGAACGTCGTTTGATAGGTTCCGATCGGTTTAGTCGCTCAAAAGTAACAAGCGGTTCACACACTTACTTATTTACTAACTCACACACACACACACACACTCACACATACACTAAAACGTCGAGATCTGATTAAAACTCAATTTTTGCAAAACGGGGTAAAACTAATAACTTCCCGATTTTCGAAAATTTTTGAGTTCTTTAGCGGGAAGTTGAAAAATTTTTTTATATGCTTTTTCTAGGAAGGGGACCGTCGGGTCTCAGAAGAAAATTTTTAACTTCCCGCTAAGAAAATTGAAAATTTTCAAAAATCGAGAAGTTATCGGTTTTACCCCGTTTTTCGAAAATCGAGTTTTCACCGGATGTTAACGTTTTGAGGTCCTAGAAAGCCTCCCCGAATGTTTCCGCGATGATGTCCGTACGTCTGTGTGTGTGTGTGTGTGTGTGTGTGTGTGTGTGTGTGTGTGTGTGTGTGTGTGTGTGTGTGTGTGTGTGTGTGTGTGTGTGTGTGTGTGTGTGTGTGTGTAAGTATGTGAATCGCTCATAACTTTTGAACGATTGAACCGATCGGAATCTACCAAACGGCGTTCTAAAGAGTTCTCTCAAACTTAGATTTTCTATGAATTTGAATCGATTCGGACCGATAGATTTTGAGAAATTTTGAGAAATCTTAAACAAAATCGGAAAAAAAATTTTTTTTAAAGTGGTTTTTTTGGAACAACTTTTAAACGGCTTCATCGATCAACTTTCAAAAATTAATCCGCCTTTGAGCTTAAAAAACCACGTCGATCACCGCTAATCCGGTCAAAATCGGTTGATTCGTTCGAGAGATATCGTGAACGAAAGAAAACCGAAAAAAGTGTTTTTTTTTTACATAACTTCGACATTTCTTTTCGGATTATTTTTGATGTAATAGAATAATTTTTAGAGCTTAAAAAACCGCGTCGATCGCCGCCAAGAACGTAAAAATCGGTTGATTGGTTCGAGAGATATCCTCGACGAAATATTTGGAAACAAGGTGAGTTATCGTTGACGAAAGAAAACCGAAAAAAGTGTTTTTCGGAATTACTCCTCTTTTAATTACTCTTTTAATTTTTTTGATGTATTAAAACCACAAAAAGAAACAACCAGCTTGAGGGGGCCGCCGTGCCCCACCCTCCTCTATATCTAAATTAAAAATGATCCCATAATAAAGTGGAGATGAAATGTATGTAAAATAAATTTATTCACAATCTTATTAGTCGAATATATATTATATGCGTAAAAATATATCTAACTCTATTACATTCAGACGCGCACTCCGTTAACCGCAGTCATTTTAAAAATCAAGTTCAGCTACTCTATTCTATCATTGGTTCTCGATCAATAAAATCATTCAGGCATTATGTCAGATTTACATCGAGAAATCATTTTCCTTGAATCCATAGATTGATGATCAATGATTGATTATGGTCCAATCAATCTAATCGATGCTTTGTAATTAAGAGTTTGAAAAGGCAGCCAATTACTTTAATAACTCCCAAAAATTTTTGTTATAAGAAAAGGGAATTCAGAGAGAAATATTGATAATAAGGAGGAAAAATTATACTAATGGAGATTTGTGCTAATTAACATTCAACAGAGATAAGAGGTTTCGCCCACTCTATTTATCTAGTAAGTACTTACACGTTACTTCTATTCCGTTGTTGCGAAGTTAATTTTGCTTAACTTTACCATTAATAGATTAATGGTTCCTCTCTTCTCTTAATATAATGTATCACTCAAAGTAAAATATTAATAAGGATAATTAAAGTGCATGAAACGAGATTGGTATGAAGAGAAATTTTTAAATTTATGACAGTGTAGGCTTACGAACAAAATCGACGTACAAATAAATTTAGTACAAATTCTCTAATGAGCACTACACATTAGAAATAATACAAAGTATATTACAAATATAATATAACTAGCTGTTACCCGCCCGCTCCGCTGGGCACTTTATAGAATTGTATTTTTAGATCTAGACTTGAAATTTAATTGGAGTATTGTTTTGACTTGCACAGATTCCAAATTCCATCGGATTGGCCTGTATTTTTTATCCATGTGATTATTCTAGCTAAAATGCATTGTAACTTTCAATGTGCAATCACTATAACATTCCTGTATCTTTCATCCAAAAATGAATATCAATTGACACGAAGAAAAAAATTTGAAATGAGCATTGAAAGTTTCAGTTAAAGTTATTGCAGGTCTCATAATTGTAGTTGAAATCTTTCTAGCTGAAAGTGCGACTAATTTTGCCTTTGATTAAAAATTCCTCCGTGACATCAATTATTCATAGAAAATTATTTGTGCATGGTTTTTATAAATTTTCTTATAATAAGCAGCCAAATTTCTTTTCCATACCTCAAGTGTTTAGAACATGCATTGATTTTAATCTGTTATATTCCTGCGATCCCGTAATAAGAACAATTTATCGATTATGTGATCAATAAAAATAAAATGTATGTAAAATTCTTAGTCCGTTGACCGAATAGCTACATGTAATATTAAATTTTGAAAACCTTACAATGACTTTTCGCCGCTGCCAAAGAGACGATTGTTGAAAGAAAATATAATTATTAAGAAAGCAAAATATTTAATCCGTTGAACTTGGAGGCCATCCCGGTAATTGCCTGTTTCTCTTAAGATTCTATCAAATTTTATATCTGTAGGAACTGTATTCGAAGAATATGAATTTTTTGACAATTGTCTCTCCCGCACTCCTATGTAGGGGAGGAATTTCGTAAAATCATATTCGAGATGATTTCTACATTATAAATAAAAGATTCCAACAATACTTCGAGTCCATAGAAACTATTGATTGGAAATGAGAGATTTTCATTGTTAATGCCCCCGCAATCCCTTTTGGATTTAGAATTCGAGAAAATCCATTCTCAGCTGAATTTGACATCGTACAAAAAGATTCCTACCAAATTTAGAGTCTGCAGAAGTTACAGTTTGGAAATTCAAGTTTTAGATTTTAACACCCACCCCCGCAATCCCTATCGGAAGTAGAATTCTTTGAAATCTGCTTTGAGATGATCTCCTCATGACAAATAAAAGATTCCTACCTAATTTCGAGTTTGTAGAAGTAACAGTTTGGAAATGGAAATTTGAAATTCTAACACCCACCCCCGCAATCCCTGTCAGAAGTAGAATTTACTAAAATCCGTTTTGAGATGATTTCTACATGACATATAAAAGATTCCTATCAAATTTATAGCTTTTAGAAGCTATATTTCAGAAATTAAGATTTTTTATTGTCAACACCCACCCCCGCAATCCTTATTCGGGGTGATTTGTCATAAAACCCGCTCTCAAATTATTTCTAAATCATATATAGAAGATTCTTACCAAATTTGGAGTCTATAAGAGCTATATTTTACAAACGGAAAGTTTTCATTATTAACGCCCCCGCGATCTCTTTTTGGGGTTGGAGTTTGATAAAATTCATTCTTAGCTGAATTTGACATCATACACGAAGATTCTCACCGAATTCGGAGTCATTAGGAGTTACAGTTTAAAAATGAAAATTTTAGATTTTAACACCCACCCCTACAATTCCTATCGGAAGTAAACTTCATTGAAATCCATTTTGAGACGATCTCTAAACACCCACTCCCGCGATCATTATTGGAGTTGATTCGATCGTTGTAAAATCCGTTCTTAGATAATTTCTATATCATATATAGAAGATTTCTACTAAATTTCGAGCTTATAGAAGCTATAGCTTGGAAATTTAAAATTTTAATTGTTGACACCCACCCCCGCAAACTCCTGTGAGGTGAGCTATCTTAAAATTCATTCGAATATTATTTCTACATCTCTAACAGAAAATTCCTACCTAATTTAGAGTCTGTAGGAGCTATAGCTTGAAAATTAAAAATTTTCATTGTTGATACCCACCCCGCAATCCTCTGTGGGGTAGGATATCGTAAAATTCGTTCATAAATTATTTTTATATCACTTTCAGAAAATTTCTACAAAATTTGGAGTCTGTAGGAGCTATAGCTTGAAAATTAAAAATTTTCATTGTTAATACCCACCCCCGCAACCCTCTGTAGGGTGAGATATTGTAATATTTATTTATAGATTATTTCTACATTTCTTACTGAAGATTCCTACTAAATTTGGAGTCGATAGGAGCTATGGTTTAAAAACGGGAATTTTTCATTGTTAACGCCCCCGCAACCCCCCTTGTCGATAAAATTTCGTAAAATCCGTTCTTAGCTGACCTCTGCTCGGCGAAAGGAATATTCCTACCAAATTTCAAGTCTCTAGGTCTTATAGTTCCAGAGATATCGTGATGAGTGACTATCTATATCTATAGAAAGTCTCCTATATATATATAGAAGATTGAAAGAAAAATTAATTAATAAAAACTATTTAATTTTTTCATCTAAAAGATAAAGAAGTAAAATATAAAAACTTACGTATAATATTGTGACAAATCAAATCGATTATTAATTGGAAAGTTATTCAATAACTGATCCATGTTAAAAATAAAATCTTTATTAGGTTATCGAAATCAAAATTAGATGATTAATAAATAAATGGTCATATGTGCTTTTCAATATTCGATTAACTTCACTTCACTTCCAATTCATTTGTTTCTTCTTATGAAAAAATAAATTAACGAAAAAATATCATCAATAGATTAAAAGATATAGATTAAAAGAGATACAAATTTTTTAATTTTTAACACTCCCGTACGCCCTCTGTAGGGGAAATTTTATAAAATATAATTTGTTTTATTTTTAAAATGACAAATGGAATATTCGGGCGAAATTTATAAACCCATACAGAATAGATTGAAAATGTAAATTTTTTTAGGTTAACACCCCCAAAATTGTCTCTAGAGGGGATTTTCATGATGTAAAAATTTATACGATGCCTATGTGCTATTATGAATGTTCATATTAAATTTCAAGACCGTAGGAGCGATATTTGAGATATTTAATATTTTTAGGTTAACACCCCCGCAACCCCCCTTGTAGGTCGAATTTCGAAAAATCCGTTCTTAGCTGACCTGGACTCGAGGAAAGGAATATGCATACCAAATTTCAAGTCTCTAGGTCTTATGGTTCCAGAGATATCGTGATGAATGACTATATACGTAGGAATCTCTTATATATAGATTAACACCCCCGCAATCCCGCTTGTGGGTCGAATTTCGAAAAATCCGTTCTTGGCTGACCTCTACTCTGGGAAACGAATATGCATACCAAATTTCAAGACCATAGGAGCAATATTTGAAAAATTTAATATTTTTAGGTTAACACCCCCGCAACCCCCCTTGCAGGTCGAATTTCGAAAAATCCGTTCTTAGCTGACCTGGACTCGGGGAAAGGAATATGCATACCAAATTTCAAGTCTCTAGGTCTTATAGTTTCAGAGATCTCGTGTTATGTCAGTGTATATTTAATTTTTTTAGGTTAACACCCCCGCAACCCTGCTTGTAGGTCGAATTTCGAAAAATCCGTTCTTAGCTGACCTGGACTCGGGGAAAGGAATATGCATACCAAATTTCAAGTCTCTAGGTCTTATAGTTTCAGAGATCTCGTGTTATGTCAGTGGATAGACGCAACTCTCCTATATATATATAGATGTTAGAAAGTATTGAATAACAATCAGAGTAAAACTCTTTTAAAAATAAATCCTAAATATGATTAATTCGATCGATGTTGTAACTAAAGATTTCAAGTTACTACTGATCAAGAAACAAAATGTTTTTTGCTGAATGCCAAATTAGCTTCAAGAAAATTTTTAAGTGTTACAATCAATCATAAAAACTGAACATGTTTGCTTAAATCAAGAAGATAGATACTTTAATTTTTATTGGTAAACGAACCATATGTGCTTATCTACCTATGGACATCGAATGCTGGTCCTGTAAGAGCATAACTCGTATATAATAGCTACCTTCCCCTTCCGATAACCAAATATTGTCATAACAAGATATATCCAAAAGGCGCAACTGACATTAACTTCGAAGTTCGTGGATTTACTGCATATAAGTACCTAACTACAACCACCACAATATGGTATTTATTTGGATCATATCCTTTAGTAACAGGGGGCTCGGTGTTAGACAGATTATTACTATCTCCAAGCTGTTATAAATGGTAATTCGTTAGATGTAATTGATAACCAAGCTTACTTATAAGATTGATGTAGGTGACTGTGAATAAACCAAATCGGAATAATAAAGGACAATCTCGAAAAGAAAACCTGTTGAATAAAGTTTTATTAATATAAATACTTGCTGATTTACATAACTTCTACTTCTGCTGAGGCGAAGCATTTCGATATGGATGTCAGAATGATACAAACAAATTTTTTATTGATGCAGCATTCTTTACTGATAGTATCATCAAGATGTAGCACCTATTGAATATGCTAGAAAAATATGCAGGGGAAGAAACTAATAGTGGACGTCAAAAAAAAAAGCAAATTGACAGTATTTGGAAAAATTAACAGCATTTTTTAATTATGATGGACTGATTATGAAAAAAGACATAACTTTAATGGATCTCGGTGTCAATTTTATGGTATCAGAGAAGTTTAAATCAGTCGCTGAAAAAATCGTTTCTACTCTTGATGCCACGAGTTGACCTAAATAATACGTTGACTACAAATATTTTTAAAAGAATTTTAGATTGTTAGGTATGAATCTCCGATGTACTAAATGAGAAATTCCTCAAGAAATACCTATTCATTGTACTACAAATCCCTCATTCTCATAGTAAAGAAAACGACAACTAGTATTAAGGTAGTACCTCCACGAAAAACATATTTCAAGAAACTTATGGAATTTTTTTTATCAAAACCCGAGTAAAAACAGAATTCTGCCGCACCATCGCCGCAACACCGCTGCACGGCTTTTTAAGCACCGCACCACCGCTGCACTACAGCTGTGACAATTTTGGTTATTTTACAAGTGCCGTATCACCACCGCACCACCGCCGTGACAAGTAAAGAATTTATCTATTCGCCGCACTACCGCCGCACCAGCGCCGTGACAAGTAAATAAATTTCTATTCGCCGCACCACCGCTGCACCACCGCCGCACCACAGCTGTGACGCGCCCGGGTAAAAATAAAATTATTAATTTTTACGAAAAAATAATAAATTTCGTTCGACCGCCGCACCACCGCTGCACCACCGCTGAACCATACCGCTGTTTGATGGTATATACATTGAAATAATATATTCGTTGATCATTCAAATAGCTTAACTAAATTTTTTAAGTTAAGTATGGCTTGCAGTGCAGTTGGCAATGTTCGAGACTTCCATGCAGACGATCCAGGTTCGAATCCCATCACAGTTCAATTTTTAAAATTCTTTCAGAGTATTTCAATAGGCGTACCGCTTCTGTGCAACCCGAGGACGAAATTAAAAATCTACATCAACAATACGATTAAAAAAATCAATAATTTCGCGGTGCTTTGGCCTGTTTTAAAAAAAATTTTTTTTTTTAATATTAGGCATTCGATTAAAAGGAGGTTGATCAATAGGTCTTACATAAAGATTTCTAGTCGCATTATTTATTAATTAATTATTGCGTGATAAATTAATTATGATACCATTTTTTGTGAAATTGTAGGTATGATTTAGCATTGGTGCGGCGGTGGTGCAGCGGTAGTGCGGCGATGCTAGGGGGAGTAAATTTTTAGCGTGCAGCGTAATAGTCCGCCAAACGGCGGTCGTGCAGCGGTGGTGCGGCGGTATGGTGCGGCGGTGGTGCAGCGGTGGTGCGGCGGTCGAACGAAATTTATTATTTTTCCGTAAAAAATAATAATTTCATTTTTACTCGGGAAGATAAATATATTAATAATTCACCACCAAAATTTCAGATCAATTCACTGCACCGTTTTTGAGTAATTAATTTTTGAAATTGCATCTTTTACGTATAGAGGTATAGAGAGATGGTAAAGTTAGTATGAAATCTTCCGTACCACTCAAGTGATGCAAATAGATTTCATACTAACTTTACCATCTATCTATACCTCTACGTTTAAAAGATGCGATTTCGAAAATTAATTACTCAAAAACGGTGCGGTGAATTGATCTGAAATTTTGGTAGTGAATTATTAATATATTTATCTTTCGATAAAAAAAAATTCCATAAGTTTCTTGAAATATGATTTTCGTGGAGATACTACCTTAAACTTGCCGTACTACTTTAAAATTGCCGTGGAATGAAAAGTTGCCGTGGATCACATGGAACAGCCTCTGACTCTTATTAATCTGATTTGTAGAAACATCGATACTGTTG
The DNA here is from genome assembly GCF_020080835.1 of Cotesia glomerata. Lineage (NCBI taxonomy): Eukaryota > Metazoa > Arthropoda > Insecta > Hymenoptera > Braconidae > Cotesia > Cotesia glomerata. The sequence continues at coordinate 20,489,760 of NC_058159.1, read as the reverse complement.
ATAATAGGTTTGAGATGTTGGAATATTAAGAGGACTTAAACACAATAATAAAGTCTACTTATGCTATGAGATAAAATACAAGCAAATATGTGGTATGAGAGACGAAGATGACGAATCATAAAATCTGCAAGTTGGGAAAATATCTTTCGTTAGACAACGTATTTTTCCGTTGAAAAAAATTGAATAATCAAGAGACATTGAGTCTATAAAAAATAAGTTTTTAATTTAACATTGTTAAAGGCATTATTACATCATGATTTGCTTCTTGTTACAATGTGAGCGATGAAACTATGCACTTTTCGATTTTGCAAATTTCTTTAAAGGTATTAATGTCGATACTGCAAAAGATAGAATTTTCAACGCATAAAAAGGTAAAATAACGAGAAAAAAGATTAAAAACAAAAAAAAGCTCAATTTCTCACAAATTGGGAAATTTTTGTAACATCGTGAGTAACTTCTTAAATTTCTTAAACGAGCTAATTTTCGGAGGAAGTTTTTGATACCTACCTGAGTTGAAATCTTAGGAATTTATTAAACCTACATAAACTTTAAAATCGTAAATTTGACTTCAATAGCTATATAGGCTTGAAATAAACTCATTAGGACTTCAGAAGATTTAATTAAATTTACTTAGACTTAAAACTCGAAACTAACTTTTCTGACGAATGAAGGGATCGAAGTAAGCTTAGAAACTCTTCAATTAACGTTGCATTATTGTTCAAAGTCAATAATCTACTCAGAAAATTGATTTTTATTGAAGATTTGAAGTAAAAAAGTTTTTTTTTGTTACCACTGATATTTATTTTTCCGAGTCTTTTTCTAATTACCAATTTTATGTTATTATTCTTCTAAATCACTGTTAAAGGGTATATCATTATATGCTTATACTTACAGATATGCTTTACTTACAGATAAATTTTTATATAGGCGTGTGTAATAATACTTTTTTTTTTTATTGAAACTACTTCGTTTACGGGTTATTGCTTCATATAATAGATATGAAAGTGTGACCATCACTGACTTGCTTTTACCTACCTCCACATTGACAATGTTAGCTTGCATTCCTGGTTCACTTATATCAGTTAAATGATTTATGATTTTTGAGTATAGCATGAAAGAATAATATGTATCAGAACTCTTAAATAATATTCTTCTAGTGCATCTGAATACATCAGAAAAATAAGTGTGAATGATTTTGACATTTTTTAATTTGCTTTTAGATTCGTTTCTTTTTGTTGGATTTGATTACTTTACTATCGATTGATATCGACGGAATTATGATTGCCAATTTAGATAGATAATTGAGAAATAGAAAAAGAAAATAAATTCAAAAAAATAGTTGAAATAAAAAGGAAAATAACATTTATATGTCCGTAAGGCAAAAGTTGAAAGAGGATTACAAGTGCTCTTTCAACGTCTGAAAGACTAAAGAGAATCTGCAAGAGTCCAAAGAGAATCCCCTTGATCTTATCTTTTAGCGAAAAAGCTGTAAATCTGAGAAATACTCAACGCATAGAAATAACATATTAAAATCTTAGTCGAAAAAAAATCGGAAACATTTAAATTCATTTAAATTTAAAACAAACTTATGTTATATGATAACTATAACGAATAATGGAAAATGGATTATAAGTTATACAAAATAGGTTCGAAACAGTTTTAGAAAACAAAATAAAATAACTTATTGTTCATACATAATATGGATGCAATTCCATTGTGCTATTCTGTAAGCTTATTGTTCTCAGTCTCTCAGAAAATATTAGCACGGCATAATAGCCTAGAAGAATATTAATATAACTATATAGGGGAGGGGGGGGGGCAAAATGGGGTCGGGGTGGCAAAATGGGGTACCCCCAAAATTTCGTAAGAAAATTTTTTTTTTCCAAAAAGCTCTTTCAGCTTCCTAAAATATATTTTAACGTCATTTCCTACAATTTAAAAGAAAAAAAAATTTTTTAATTAAAAAAACAAAAAAAAATTTTTTTTTCTAACTTTTCTTACAGTAATTTTTATCGTCATTGTGCATCGTAATAAATTTTTTTTCACATCTACAATTACTTTTTCTAAATTCTCGCTTTACAAATAAATGATTGAAAAAAAAAAAAATCGGGGAGTCATTGGTTCCATGCCAGTTTTCGAAAATCAAGTTCTAATCTGATCTTCACATTTTTAAGGTCCTAGGAACTAGTTCTTAATATTCCTACGAGGATATCTGTCGGCGTGTGTGTATGTGAGTGTAAACCTCTAATGTGTCGAAGAAAAATCTTACACAGAAAGAAAAATTTCTTGACTGGAGAACAAAATTCTTGGCTCAAGAAAATTTTCAAGTGCCTGAAGGAAGACTGAAATTGTGTTGCCCGAAATAAAAATTTTTCTTGAAATTCTATTCTTGGTGGAAGTAATTTTTTCTTAATTCAAATTATCATAAATACTTGATGCAATAAATTTTTACATTTGATCAAGATTTTTAGATACTTTAGGGAAGCAGTGCCACCTACTTCAGCTGAGAAAAAAATTTTCTCACCTTGAGAAAATTTTTCTCTTGAATATTTGATACCCATTTTATATTATTTTAGCGTGCAATTATACATATTGAATGCAAAAAAATGATTCAACATTATTTGATCTTCCTATTTGATATGTTAATCAATAAAAATATTAATGAAAATTTACTTCTATCTTTATATTTAATTTTTTGGAGCAAGAGGCTGAATTTTCTCAAAACAAGAAGATTTTCTTGATTTAAATAAATTTTCTTGGATCAAGATACATATTTCTTAAAACAAGAGAGTTAATTTTGTTGGAATGAGTGAAATTTCTTGTGTCAAAAAGAAAATTTTTTTTTCGCTCAAGGAAATAATTAGGAAGAAAAATATTTTCTTGGCTCAAGTGAACCTTTTTTTCTGTGTAAACTAACCATTCTAAAAGAATGTCTTTTTCAAAAAACTTCGAAATTTATTCTCGGATAATTTTTGATGTCATAATTTAACTATCAATGCTCAGAAAACTGTGTCAGAGGCCGCCAATTTCTTCAAAATCATTTGGTGCGCTTGTAAGATATTTCAATTTAATTTAATTTAAAAAGTAAGATCTTCAGGCCTACAAGATCATTCAACTTGAAAAAATTTTCCTGAATCCCTAAACCAAGAAAGAGAGTGCAAAAAAATTACGAATGTTTTTTTTTCGTGCTATTGCTTGGAATTGCGTGAGAACTATGTCTAAAAAATTTTTCACCGGGAGATCCAAAAATTAGAATCTTCTCAAGGGAACTCTTTTTTTATCTTGATATTATTTTTACTCAAGCGAAACCCGTCAAAAATTACTACAAAATTAAAAAATTTTTTTTGCTACCTCAATTTTTGTTAGGAGTATATTGCGTCAACTATAACAATGTTTCTTTTTTGGGTGATTTGTTCATCTCTCTGGGTTCTTTCGTAGACTTATCGATAAGAAAATGTTATTTTTTTAACGACATTTCATTTTCGGATAATGAAATTTTTTTTTCACTTTCTCAGGGGGTACCCCATTTTGCCCGCAAAAAAAAATAATTTTTTTTCTACGGCAACTTGAAATTTGATTATTTTCCTTCAATTACGACTGAAAACGAGAAAAATCAGCATATTTAAGTCCTTAAAATCATAACGGTTTCTTAAGTACCCCATTTTGCCCCCCCCCTCCCTATATAATAGTCAATACTTAAAAACTAAGAATTATCATTTTGAGGAACGACTATAGGAGATACAAAAATAAAATTGAGCTCTTTGATGCGTATATTAGACTGTGCAAAACGAAAAGGATTAAAACAAGGTTATTTTAGAGAACTGTCGTTGTAATCCAATTGAAATACCTTAAGAATTTCAAATTGACCTCAAACAAGATAATTTGAAGCTTAATTTGAAAATAAGGTTAATAGATTCGCCGAAAAACTGAAAAAGCCATCATTTCTTATACACAAAAATCAAATTAACTTGATTCAAGAGAATAACTCTTGAACACAGAAAATTATTTTGAATCAAGATGAAAAATTCTTGAATTAAATCAAATCTACTCAAGCCAGGAAAAATTTTTCAGTTCCAGAATCTTCATGCTTGAATTAAATCAGGACGATGAAGCTTTTTAAAATGTTAATATGTTTTTTTTTGGTTCAATGTGATTTAGAAAAAAAAATAGTCGATTTTTTTGAAATATTCTTACATATAATATATATTTAAGAGACATAAAAAGTAAGTAATTCCAAAATAAAATGAAATTCGTAAAATCGACATGTCTATTTAGACTAGATCGTTTCATTTTAAGTATAATAGTAAATAAATCAAAAAGAGTTAATGACTTTAGATCGACTATCATATACTAAAATTTTTAACTCGATAGATATTGATCTACAATATTAAAATGAGACATCTGTACATTTAACAAATTAAATTATCAGTAAAAAGTAGAAAAAACTTATTTCAAATTCTTTATTTACAACTATCTTGGCTATAAAATTCAATTGATATAAAAATATAAATCGACTTTGATGATTTAAAGATTATGACGTAAGTAATTTAGTATATTAGGCAATCTTGCGGCGATATATCATAATTTTTAAATTGCACGCATGCATCCTACTTTTTATCTAGAATTTTTTTCAATATAAACCAATTGTAAATTACAAAGAGTAATAATGATTTCAATTAGAAATGAGTAGTGATATAATCAAGATAAAGAGAACATAGAATGATGAATAAGGAAAAAAAAAGTTATATGAGAGGTCATGAGTATAAAAATTGCTATACGATCGATTGACATCGCGATTGACCGCATTCCATTCTGAAACACCAGAATCATACTTTGAACAACATTCCGAACTATTTTATACAATCAAGCTATAAATACCATTAGAGTCAAAATATTTTGTGAATGCATGCATTTTAATCCATTCCATTAAACATTTATTATATCAAATAAATTTAAAGAATGTGCAGCATTTAGGACACACTAAAATAATTTTAAATGTTAATATTTAAAAGAGTAAAAAAGATTTTTGAATTATTAATGCCAGCAAATATTATTTCATGTTGAAATGATAAATTCACCGAGAGAAATAAAAGCTTCTACGATTTTTTTATGCTGATTATTACGGTGTATACCAAACAGTTTACTTGTTGATTTATATAAACGATTATACTATTATATGTATAGTTACATTTATCATATAAGATCGTAACACAATTATCTTTATACGTTTCTGATGTTTTTCATGTTAATAAAGTATTCTTTAATAATAAGGTCGTAACACAATAAAAATTACTATAAAAGTTACTATATAAAGTTACTATAATAAAAGTTACTATTTCTTTTTTTTTTTTTTTTCCAGAAAAGACGTATTGAAAATTTTTTTGTTGTTGTTTATTTACTTTTCTGAATTCTTCGAGTGTTACGGGGAAAAAATCTTTTGACAATTCTCAAAAATTCGAAGTTATAAGATTATTATTTTGAATTTTCGAAAAGTTATGTTTACACGTAAATATGTATGCATATATGTGTCTAATTAAATTCATACATTTTCAAAAATATACTTTTTAAAGACTAATTTGAAAGTTTGCAGTCCTTTAATGTTGAAGGACTAATTTGCGTAAGAGTTCAAAAAGTTATGTTGAATAACAATAGAACAGTAAAAATAAATGAAGTCTTTCAAAAAATTCTTAATTATTTGTATTTTTTACGAATTCATTATGCATACGTTATTTTACTATGAACAGTCAGGTATGATATTAATTTTTGAGGTTTTGTTTCACTTCTTTGTAAATATCAATTCAATTAGTTTAGAAAAATGACAATTTCTGTTTTTTTTTTCTTTTTTAGTAACGGCAACTTTCTAGCAATTGTAATTCAGAAATAAATCTGAAAATTTAATTTTTTAAATTTTTAACAAATAACAAAAATAAATCATCAAAAAATTTGACGTTGTTAAATTAGTAGTTTCAGCTTATCATGAAAGTTGAATAAAAAAAACCATACTTCCAAATACTTACGTCTTCTGAAATAACAAAAATAATAACATAAGTGTATCAGGTAACATAAAAAAATTCCATAAGATTTATTGTGAACAGAATTCATTCGTCGTAGCACATTGTATCTTATACATAGCATATAACATATATAAACTTTCAAAGAAACAGAATTTTTCGATTTTATTTGACAAAAGACGATGGATTACAGCAGAATATTTCACTAGTCGCTTCATGAAGCCGATTTTGAAGTTTAAAATTTTCTAAAGCAAGTTCAGTTCTTGCCTTTGTTGTGAGGAAATTAAATTTCACACTAAAAATATTAAATCGAATTTGTTTATAAAAATTTAAACCAACTTCTTCATAGTCGTTTCAATTTCCGAATTATATTTCGAAAAGTAGATAAAGGTTTTCTAAAATTCTATTATGAGCTATTTACAGCCCCTAAAATTTTTAATAAAAAGTTTTGCCAATTTTGGAATGCAATCATCATTACTTCCGTTATCATAGCTTGCATAAAATTGAAAATAAAAATTATATTTTTTGTTAATGCTGCGGTTAATATATTTAACGTCGACAAAAAAGTTATGCAGTGCAAGTGAAATCCGAGAACTCGCGGTCTCTACGAGTGGACTTTGTTCTTTTGAGGTTTAAGCTCACGAGTTGCTTAGCTAGCAAAGTATAGGAGAAAAAAATAAAAAAACAAAAATTTTAGTCAGTCCTCGATTACCCAGCTAGGGTAAACTTCTAGGTTAGAAAACCACTGTTAACGCGATTTTCAAGTAAGCTTGACTTTTAAAATTATTTTCTTCTCTCTTTATATTTTATACTGTAAGCACACTCAATTCCTACTTTTTATTTAATTATTTTGTTTATGAATTTCTTCTTTATAACAAATAATAGTTATTAATATTTAACCTACATTTATCAGGGTGTGCAAAAAAATATTTTCTATTTTCGAGTTTCCGATGAAAATATGTTAATTTAACATGTTTCAAAAGTCCTACCTAAAGATGAGCTCGATAAAAAAACTTCTAGAAGTCAATAAAGATATAAAAAAATTTCGGAAATCGTTAAAAATTGAATATTTTTTTTTATTTTTAATATTTTTTCTCGTCATTCTCAAAATTTTTTCAACTTTCAAAGAAGTCGGATGAATATTTGTTAATTAAAATAGGTAGTAATAATTGTTTTTCTGACTTTTATAAATGTGCTTTATTTATATTCTTTACTTTGTCAACTTGATAGAAAATAATTGTAAGTTCGTTGATATTCATCATCGGAAGACACTCAAAAACATTTTAAGTTTAAAAAATTTTCAGCAAGCCCTAAAAAATTTATGAACCGCCCTAGTAGAAATGATCAAGTTTTTACTCGATTAAATCTAGTATCTGGCTAGCGATCATGTCTAGTATAATATCCAGTAACTGTCTAGTTACTAGCCAGTTTTACTAGACATCAAATAAAACATGGTGACACTTGTAGATTTTGAGGTTATTTAAAATTAACTATGGATAAGTTTGTTACAATTCAAAATAATAATAATAATATTCAAAAACAGTGTAAATAATTAAAAAAAAAATTGAGTATTTCAATATAAAAATAATTTGTAATATATTTAAAAAAATGGATGAAATTTAAAAAATTGACATAATAACCGAATTGCGGTTGTGGGCAATCAAAACAAATACTCCAGACTGTCATCTAGATGAATTATTAAAAATTTTACGAGGAGTTCTTCCAAATTTGCCAATACGTGCAAAAACACTTTTAAAAATAACTGTTATTTTTATTTTTTTATATTATTAATGTTTTTAGTTTTATATTTAAGAATATAATATAATAAATTAATAACTTATTTCATAGTTCTTAATACTTTTATAAATGAAACTTTTATATACCAGTTAAATGTTAAATTCATGAATAAATTTTATAATTATTTCGTTTATTAATTATTACTATTTTTATTATTAATATTATTACTCTTTTGAATTGTAACACACTTATCCATAGTTAATTTTAAATAACCTCAAAATCTACGTGTCACCATGTTTTATTTGATGTCTAGTAAAACTGGCTAGTAACTAGACAGTTATTGGATATTATACTAGCCAGTTCCTAGCTTAAGTCTAGTTAAACTAGCCAGTTACTGGCCAGATAGTTGATTACATTTCTACTAGGGCGATTGTTGAAAAAGTCTCTTAAAATATGATGAATGATAAAATAACATATTTTCTAAGAAAGTCAAAAAAAGATGAATAGTCACAATTTTACGCTACTCTAATAATCATATTAAAAAGATATTATGATATTATTATCACTCGTGTAAGTTTAAATCATTTAATTATTGAAGATCGTGCACTCGCCCAGAATTCCTTTCGCGCATGGCTGCTCCCGTATGACTTAGTAATACTATAGCTATCGCATACCACTATTGTTCATCATTTCAAAATTATAAGTATAGATTACATCTATTAGATTTAAACTTCTATTAATCACAAATTAAAAAAAAATATAATCATACATTTTATTAATAATATTATTTATTGCGTAAAAAAAAAATTTTAATTAAAATAAACTCACCAATCGTACAAAAGATGACTAAGAACGCGGTTATCCTAAACACCTCCATTGTAAACAATATATTGAGTTGCTTTATTTACTATCCTGTTATTCCTGTGATTGTATATTTATTTAATGAACGTATTCGATTTATCGATTAGATTGTTATCGATAACTTTGTTATATCTTCACTTTCTCGTAAATTAAAGAGAGGACGTGATACTGAATTAATTGTTCCAGCTCACATTATATTTTAAAAATAAAGGAGACACTGCGAGCCCAAATGTGGCACACTACACCACGATACACTAATATAACAAACTTTCATAATTACTGGCCGATGGTGCAATTAAGACTGCTGTGAACAACTGAGTTTGTGTACTACACATGACAACACACTGCTGAAACTCGTCTCACTATTATCGTCTTTTCGTGATCAGCTATAAAGATGAGACAACCTATTATCCATTAGACCGATTTAATCGTACTCTTGATCCAGTTCTACTTTATGGTGTCATTCTATTAAAGAAAAAAAAATAAATAAATGAAATAATAATAAAATAAAAAATTATTGGGGGGAAAAAGTCGATATCTGGCCATATATATCAGATCTCATCATATATGATTCAACTATATCTAATCAGATATGACCATTCAATCATGCTATCATCATACACGGAAATATGCTTATGTGCAAATCATATATGGATGATAATAAATGTCAACGTCTTAGCTACCATTTTTTCGAAATTTTGTCGCTATTGCATGGAAAAAAATTTTCTTTAAAAATTACCGCTAAATTCACTATAATTGTTGGACATAATGCAGTTATTAATTTATTACCATTTTTGAAATAAACATTAAACTACATAAAACTTATAGAAAACCTAATAAAATTTACGGTAGACCACGATAATATTTAAAGAAATTTTCTTTGAGTGTGTAATTGCATTCAGAAATGTTTATTTAATGATTAATGAATATACGTCGTTAAAAAATTTTTTTCCAGTTGTAATTAAAACTTTTCGAGAAAAAATGTTTTTGATCTACGTAGATCTGCGTCACTTTTTTGATATATGGAGATATAGTGCGATCAATGTCCTCATGTATATTTAATTAGATACATAACTTAATCAAAAACAAATTTACAGGTTACTCTGAGCATAAGATGTAGAGATCACCATAAATCTGAGTAGATGTACGCGCATAATAAGGATTTTGATCTTCTCATATCTCTCTACATTTACAACGATAAAAAAAATTTTTTTTCTCGAAATTATTTCTTATTGGCGTCTAAGTATGATTCACGTACGATGATAGAAAATTAATATATAATCATAACCAGATATGGATGTTTTGTGTTTTACTGTTAAGAAGGCCTTATAATTATTACATTACGCAAAATTTCGACTTTTGGACTCTCCCTCCCGCTTTTCGCATATTTCTCCCAATCTTTTTAACACGTACTCAGAGTGGAAAATAAAACTTAATTTTGATTTAAAATTTAAGTCAAAACCCTATTAATTTTTAGTTACTTAACTAAAAAAAGGTATAATGAAATCAATATTACATAGTTTTCTTTCAGAGTTTTTTGAGATAAAAATATCATAATTGAATTAGAATTAAATTAGTTTTAGTATTGAATTTTGAACTATAACATGAATTGTTAAATTAATTTGGTGATATTACAGTCTGAGATCACGAAAAGATATATACAACTCTTATGCAGCTGAAAGAATAAGAACTTATTCTATTCTGTAAACATTTTCTTATTCTTTTATTAGTTAAATTTTAGTCAAAGGTAAGATAAATAGACGTCTACTATGTTTCAACTTGATTATCAGTTGTTTGTTTAAGACAAAATGAGTCAAGTTTAAGGCAAGTAATTAAATTAAGTTAGAAAAAGTCAACGTTATATCAAATTCAAGACAATTCAGTAACTTAAGTAAAAAAAATTAGAAAAACGGTTCACCCTAAAGGCCATCCCTGCAACTTCCCGCTAATTTCACACCTGGGCGCTTAAAATTGTACTTATGACATTTTTGAGCTCAAAATATAATTTATATGATATTTTGAGCTCGCTGAGTTCAAAGAGATAATATTTCTATGCATTTGAGCTCTCCCAGCTCAAAAGTCTGATAGAAGTTTCATAGAACACTATTTTTGGAATTTTCAAACCGCAATAATTTTTGAATGGATTAACCGATTTTCACGCGGTCGGCGGCATTCGACGCAGTTTTATCATCTTCATAAGTAATTTTCAGGTTTCAATTGATCAAACCGAAAATTTCGGAATAATACCGAAAAAACACTTTTCGGTTTTCTTTCGTTCACGACATCTTTCGAACGAAGAAGAATATATGGCCAGGCTTTCGCCTACCTCCGAAGAGGCCGTTTCCTTGGCTCAAAAGAGCTATACACGCACGTATATCTGTCCTACCCTCACGTAGGAAATACACAGCCAAGTTTGCGGGCAAGGAAAAACCCTGCCCTCAAGCATTTACGCTATCATAGGACAGATGTGAATTGAGTTGAATTTAATGTCAATCTGTCCTCGTAGTCATTTAACTGTATCAACCCATTCAACGACTGCGTTAGCCTGATCGGTAATATAATGACAACCCGACCAGTTTTAGCGGGAAATTAAAAATTTAAATTCTAAAGTAGAATCGTCGGCAAGTCGACGACTTCAAAAGAAACTAAGAAAAATCAAGTAAAAGCCAAGTTTTATTTTCGACCCAGGCCGTCACATTTGATATCACCTTCTTTCCCTTATAGCCGTGACGTTATATGTGAGCGGCCCCTAATCCACCTGTAGTGGATTAATATTTACATTCCAATAAAAATGATTTACTTTACTTTTACGAATGAGTCGGATTTCCTGAGTGACTTAGTTAGAATTCAAAGATAAGAATATAATTATGAATTATGACAATCTCTTGTTTTACATTTTATTCATTACTTTGAATAAAATTTTTAAGACACGACATTCAAGAGATATTGACATGTCTTATCGAGCGCGCTATGTTCCACTATATAAAATACCTGGACGTTTCACTTCTATATGCAGATATGCTTTAAATATTTTATCGAGTGTTTTGCGTAAAGATAACTCACTTAATTTAATTAATCTAGATATATTATTGATAAAAATAAAAAAAATTTTTCTCTTTTTCATGTGAGTCGAAATTAAATTTAATTCATTGAAAGAAATTGATGACAGAGTCAGGTTAAAGAGCAGAGTATAATTCAGGTCTTTGTTTATTTACGTTAAAAATGGGTCGAGAGCCTTTCGCATGAATCTGCAGTGGAGTCTCGTGCTCACTCAGATGCCAAGTATATTTTTAGTACAGTTCTAGTTTATTTCAATCGCCCGCGTGTTTCCGATCAGCATCACAAAGGTGAGGCTAAGGTCGCAGAAAAAGTGGGTAACACCGCGAAACTCTTTGAAATTTATTCGGTTGTGACATTTTTAATTATTTTTTTAATGTCTGAGAGAAAAAATATAACTGAAAAACATTACGTTATCATAATGGTGACAAATAAATGTGGAGTTAAATTATTCGTTGCTCTTAAATACTAATAAATTGATTAAATTTTTTAAGTTCCTGAAACAACATATATTTATGATTATATAGGTAGATAAGGTATCACATATAGTCATGTTTGATCATATTAGAAAATTGGACCTATATTATCTGATGTGGTCATGCGTTATCATATACAATCATGTGTTGTCTTATACCATGGTAATTTATTCAAGAATTTGATGTCATGCATGACATCAAATTTTTGAATAAATTAACTATATTATTTATAATTATTATACAAATAATAATTACGAAGATTTACATGTAATTATATAGAAAATCTCGACTGGTCACCTGTCCAAGTATGAACCACCCACTATGCTACTTAACTTCAGTGATCCCAACGAACCTTGAATAACCCGTCCACTGTTGCTGATTTTTGCAAAATAAAAAATTTTTCGTCAAATTCAATACAAAAATTTGTAAAGATGACTTTTTAAAGTTTCCGCAAAGAAAATTTAAAATTTTAAAAAATAGGAGAGTTATTGATTTTACCCCGTTTTTCGAAAATCGAGTTTTCATCGGATATCAACGTTTTGGGGTTCTAGGAAGCTTTCCAACAATTTTTACGATGTGTGTGTGTGTGTTTTTTTTTTTTGGGGGGAGGGGAATCCTTTTTACGGATTCTAGGCATAGCTGTTAGCCTGGATATGTGGCGACTCGACGCAGCGTCATACTAAAACTCGACGCTGACGCCCCTACCCACTAAACCCTAAACCCCTTTCTCTTCTATCCTCTGATCCCCCATGGTACCGCCGTAAGGAATTTCTTCGCGGGGGGAGGAATAAGCTGCCGCTCTTCCTTCTGGTGGCTAAGATGTTATTTCTTCCTTCTAGATTCGGTCTTTCGCTCTTTTCCTCTCAATGGATCGCAACTCGGTAAGCACTTTTGTAGCAAAAATGCTTGTGGCGTTCCAGGCAGCTTCTGACGACAACATTGCCTCTACTATTGACTCTGGTTGGGTTCTCTTCTTTAGAATCTTCTCTAACTCATTGCGCTGTTGGTTGAAACGTGGACACACAAAGAAGACATGCTCCGCATCTTCATTGACCCCTGGACAGGACGGGCACTCTGGGGTATCATCGTGCTTAAAGCGGTGGAGATACTTCCGGTAACATCCGTGTCCTGATAACATCTGCGTTAAATAATAGTTGATCTCACCGTGACTCCGGTTGAACCACACATCAACCCGAGGTTTGAGA